>NC_034597.1:62133594-62143810 GCF_900095145.1 Mus pahari
TGCTATCCCGAATGTCCCCTATACCCTCCCCCCACACCCTGCACCCCTGCCCACCTACTCCCACTTCTTGACCCTGGTGTTCCCCTGTATGGGGCATATAAAGTTTGCAAGACCAAGGGGCATCTCTTCCCAACGATGGCTGACTAGGCCATCTTCTGCTACATATGCAGCTAGAGACATGAGCTCTGGGGGGTACTGGTTAGTTCATATTGTTGTTGCACCTATAGGGTTGCAGACCCCTTCAGCTCCTTGGGTAATTTCTCTAGCTCCTCCATTGGTATATCTGTGTTCTATCCTATAGATGACTGTGTGCATCCACTTCTATATTTGCCAGGCATTGGCATAGCCTCACAGAGATAGCTATATCAGTGTCCTTTCAGCAAGATCTTGCTGGCATATGCAATAGTGTCTGTGTTTGGTAGCTGATTATGGGATGGACCCCCGGGTGGGGCAGTCTCTGGATGGTCCATCCTTTCGTCTTAGCTCCAAACTTTGTCTCTGTCACTTCTTTCATGGGTATTTTATTCTTTATTTTAGGGAGGAATGAAGTATCCACGTGTTGGTCTTCCTTATTCTTGATTTTCTTGTGTTTGGGAGATTGTATCTTGGATATTCTAGGTTTCTGGGCTAATATCCACTTATCAGTGAGTGCACATCAAATTAGTTCTTTTGTGATTGGGTTACCTCACTCAGGATGATATCCTCCAGATACATCCATTTGCCTAAGAATTTCATAAATTTATTGTTTTTAATAGCTGAGTAGTACTCCATTGTGTAAATGTATCACATTTCCATTCCTTTGTTGAGGGACATCTGGGTTTTTTCCAGCTTCTGGCTATTATAAATAGGGCAGCTATGAACATAGTGGAGGATGTGTCCTTATTACCAGTTAGAACATCTTCTGGGTATATACCTAGAAGAGGTATTGCTGGATATTCCAGTAGTACTATGTCCAGTTTTCTGAGGAACTGCCAGACTGATTTCCAGAGTGGTTGTATAAGCTTGCAATCCCACCAGCAATTGAGGAGTGTTCCTCTTTCTCCACATCCTCGCCAGCATCTGTTATCCCCTGAATTTTTGATCTTAGCCATTCTGACTGGTGTGAGGTGAAATCTCAGGGTTGTTTTTGATTTGCAATTCCCTGATGATTAAGGATGTTGAACATTTTTTCAAAGATCCAACAAAGAAAGAGAACTTCAGACCAATTTCCCTTATGAATATCAATGCAAGAATTTTCAGTTAGAGTAATTGTGAAACCTGAGTAGAAATTTCTACTGGTGAATTAAATCCCAGAAGGTTACTTCTTATGTATACTGGGCATTTTTCCTTGTACAGAGTCAGAGTTGCGAGAGTCAAGGAACCTGTACTATCTTACTGTATTGGTTAGATTTTTGTCAACGTGACTCAGGCTGGAGTCATATGGGAAAAGCCAACCTTAACTGAGTAGGTGCTCTCAGATTAGCTGTGTGCAAATCTGTGGGAGTATTTTATTTATTTAATGATTGATTAACTAAGGAAGGGTCTAGCCCATACTGGGCTGTACCACTCCTGGCAGGTGTTCCTGGGAGGTATAAGAGAGGTTGCTGAACATGAACTTGAAAAGCAAGCAACTAAACAGTGTTCCTCCATGGCCTCTGCTTCAGTTCCTGCCTTGAGTTCCTTCCCTGACTACCTTTAATGATAGACTCTACTGTACAAGATGAAATAAACTCTTTTCTTCCCAAGTTGTTTTTGAACATAGTGTTTATCTCAGCAATAGAGAGCAAACTAGAACATTTGCCTTGGCACAGTGGAGGGAGCTCGGTGTCAGAAAGGGGAGGGGGGGGGGATGACCTACCCAGCAAGCATCTCAATTAGCAAATGCTTTTGAGCAGTTGGATTCATTACTTCAGATTAATTAGTGAGGCTAGATAGAATGCTTTAATTGCACAATGGAAAAGCCAACCTCCTGGCCTCTGAGATGCATGAAGCTCCTGAGGCTGCAGTCTCCAACCCTCTTTTCTCCTCCATAATCTTCTCTTGAATTCATGAGCCTAAGTTTTGCAAGCCCAGCAGAAAGGTAACTTCCCTTAATGCCTTTTCCTGTAGCATTTGGCCATTTAAACCAGGCCCCCTTGAAAGTGGGCTGTGATTGAGCCTAGCTTTCATTTCAAAGAGTCATTTTAGATGTTCTCAGTGTTTAAGTTGTATGCAACACTTTCACTAATGGCCATTTAGTCACAGGCACACTGTCCCACAAGCAGAGGGTTAGGCCTGACTTTAGCCTAGACCCTGAAGAGTCACGGCTTTAAATGCTTACATCAGAAATAAGAAGAACATTAGAAGCAGACCAACTCAGGTGAGAATCCTAACATGTTGCTTACGTGCTATCATCCCCTGCTTCCCAGAACATTGATTCTCAACTGTAAATAGACAAAATAGTACTTACCTTCGGGGCGGTATGGGAAGAATGAGATATCAAGTGTGAAGTGCTTTGTCTTCCAACTGGCCAAAGCCCCTTTGCTTTCTTTTACCCCTTTGGAGCCAAACCAGATTTAGAACATTTGTTTGACCAGTATCTTCCAGCTCCAGTTACACATCTTCCTTCTTTGCTCTCTTTCTTCCTTTTTGCTTCTTTTCTTAACTGTACACTCACACACACACACACACACACACACACACACACACACACACACACACACACACCAAATGCCTGTAGGATGTGGCAGTCAATTTGTGGCAGTTTGATTCTATGACTTTGTTATTTGTGATTAACTTTCCTCTACAATTTAAGACATAAATAATATATAGATTGATAGTAGGTGGCAGGGTAGTGCCTGTGCCCTTAAAGTGACAGAGGTATAGAATCCATGCCCCACTCATAAGTGCCATACTAATTACTAATTTATATGAATTATTTCACATTCTGCCATGGTTTGTAATGGCTTTAGAGCCCCTGATTATTAGCACATGCTAAGTCTGTACTAGATGAGCCCCAAAGCTTGCTACAATTACCTTTATATTACAGAAAGCAAAATTCACCCTGGGAAATGGGATCAGGGAGTTGTTTTCCAGCTAGTTTTCAAAGACTTGGGTCCATTGGCATCCTTTAGTTTTCATACAGGTCTATCAACAAGCTTTAAAGATGACCCCAGATATGGGGGAAAGCATGTTGTAAAAGGGATATAAGAGAACAAGGAGCACTCCAAGTCCTTAAAACTGTTTGTCAGATTGGATGAAGCATCATTTCTTCACACATTTCTAGTCCTGTGGCTCAAAATCACTCAGTGACCATGTCTAACCACAGAAGAAGCTCAGGAAATGTAATCTGGCCTTTCCTTTACATGTGTATATGTATGTGAATATAAATTTATGGGTAGAGGGGTGCATATCAATATGCACATACATATGGTAGTTTCTGTCACCTGACACAGACTAGTCAACTGGAAAGAGGGAATCTCAACTGAGGAATGGCATCCATCAGATTGGCCAATGGTCATGTCTGTGAGACATTTTCTGGATTGATTCTTAGTATGAAAGGGCCTAGCCCACTTGAGGTAGTACACACCTGGGTTGGTAGTCTTTAATTGTATAAGAAAGCCAGCTAAGCAAGCCAGTTCCTTCAGAGTTTTTGCTTCAGTTCCTGTCTCCGTATCTTTCTTCAGGAACCATGCACACTGTTTGTGAGATAGGGTCACTGGAGTTTGCTCAGTAGAATAGACTAGCTGACCAGAGTGTCCCACGGATTCTCCTGTCTCCACCTCCCCAGGACTAAAATTACAAACCGTGCCATTGCATACAGCTAGTGTGGGAGGTAGGGTATCTCTGTTCAACCCAGATTTGCTTCAGCTGGAGGTCATGTAAAAAAATTAACAACTTAGGTTTTTGAAATTTTTGTGCCATGTATATTGCACATCCTGTGCATCCTGCATGTCTTCCTAGGTCCACCCTATTTCTCAACTTTGTGTCTTTTTTTCTTTTCCTGTAAAGACACTGTATTGTTCAAATATTCTTGGATATATGGTCTTCAATGGGAGAGTTATTGGCTTACTAGTGACATCATTCTTAGAGAAAGTTAACTCTCCCTCTCCCAGTAATTAACAATTGCCAATAGCTCCATTACCATTAATGGGGTCTCATGCCCATCTTATAGCTCTCTGTATGGATTTCATGTGGCTTGGGGTTTTCTCAGGCCTTACATGTGCTGTCATACATGCTTGTAAAGCATATGTGAAGTCTCCCTGTTGTTCCCAGAAAACTTTATTTTCCTGTAGTTATCTACCAACTCTGGCCCTTCAATTTTTCTGTCTTCTACTCCTAGATAGTCCCTAAGCTTTGGGTAGGGGACACAATATCTGTGTTTCATTTAGAGATGGATACTCTGTATTCTCTTACTATCTAGGCCAGTTGTGGGCCTCTGTGTGTATTAATTTTCATCTATTGAAAACAGAGGCTTCTGTGTTGAGGACCGAGAGATGCATTAATCAATGGGTATTATGATAAGTCATTGGGAGCCAGTATAATACTATATTCATTTAGCAGCATGACGGCAGTAGATTCTTTCCTAGGGCCTATGCCTGTCTAACCACAAGTTCTTAACCAATAATAGTCTCGGGTATGGATTTAATCTTGTGGAGTGGTACTTAAAATCCAACCAGAAGGTGGTTAGTTACTCCCAAGATGTTCATGCCACTACAGGAGCAGTGGGTGTGGCTTGTCAGTTGCATGTGGCTGGCCAGGCTAGTCATCATTGCAGCTCACAGATAGGTAAGATTTATGATTACTTTTCCAGCAGCCTATACATCACCTAGTTCCATGACAGCTACCCGGATAATTTCTCAATTTTCTATGACTGAAGTATACGATCTCTTCACACTTATTTCAACTTCTGGAGAGTAACCGAAAACATTGATAATATTCTGAATTGTTTGGGGGTCAATGAGACCTTCTAGCTAACAACTTCAAAAGAAATAGCCCATTCCTGGCACTGGAATTTTTAATGTTAATCTCTAGTGTTTTGTGGGGGCATTATTGCCCCATTATTGGATAACTTCATTTTGCTAGTTTTTAATATATCTATATGTATCCTTTACAGTAGTAGACTGTTCTAGAGTGTATAAGATTTTAAGGGTGTTAGAGATATTTATCCTTCTCTATATTCCTCCCCTACTGTGCTATCCCTATCCTTTTCCAGTTTAACCCCTTCAGGTTTTTTAACCATTTAACCCTTAGTACTAGTATATTCTCTTTTGCTCCCCTTGGAAGACTCCTCCAACCCCTATGACCACTTAGCATCTTCATGGCCTCTGTGTATATTCTAAAATTGGACACATATATGTGAAGATTCAAAGCTAACATCCACAAGTGAAAAAAAAATAGTTGTAACGTTGTTGTCATTCTGTGCTGAGTTACCTCATTCAGAGTAATTGTTTCCAGCTCTATCAATTTACCTGCAATTTTATTTCATTTTATTTGTAATTGAGTAAGATCCCATGGTGTAAATCTAGCTACCATATGTTTATTGTGCACTCATCTATTGATGGACTTCTAGGTTCTCCATCTCTTGGCTGTTGTGACTAGAGTAGCAATTAATATGAATGAGCAGGTATCTTTACAGTAGGGCACAGTATTCTTTGGATATACTCTTAAAGATGGTACAGATCATGTGATAGTGCTTTATTTGAGCCTTCTTGCTTTATCCTCCTAAATGCTGGTATTTTTCAGCCTTTGTCATCAGCCTGGCTAGAACTATATACCTTTTAGCAAATTCAAAATCTGGCAAAATTTTAAATAAGGTATAATAATTATAGCAATGTTTAAAACAACAAATCTAACATGAACTAATAAGCTAGGGAGTATACGTGCTATGTGTGCTATAACAGAACTATCTCTTTTGTTCAATGGCTGAGCCTTTTAAAATATTTTTCAATCAAATAACTGAAACAAATCTGCATGTAAACACAGTAGAATTCAAAAAAATTAAGAATTATTACTATTTAAAAATTGACCTTCAAGTAGAAACTTGCTGATGAACATCATTATACACCTAGGTAGCTTGGCTAAAAGTCACTTCCCTTAGTTTTAGTGAGGAAAAATTGGAGACAATTTAGTACTTCTTAATAGGATATGGTATGCAATGCCTTCAGATGTGATTTCTATCTGACTCTCTCTGTAATTATTCTAAATAATTGCAATGACTACAATAAGAACAAATTCCTTTTGGTCATTCAATTTTTACTGTTTTCTGGGCTCATATTAAGGAACCTAAAGTCTTTACAAGCATATGAAGCTGATGGTGCCCCATCCTTCCAAGACAGTCTTGTTGGTCTTTCTTAAGTCAATAAATGTCCCATTTTAGTTCTTTAGCTGGAACTATGATTGGCTTACTAAAATCTTCTTTCTGGTCCAGGGGGAACAATAAGATCCTTGTATGCTTTTCTTACCAAATCAAGAGAACGTAACTTCAACTCCTCTATTTTCTTCACTGAGTTCACCAATTACTCTGCATATAATGACTGTGGCTAATTAATAGTTTCCCCACAGCTGGCTCCCTCTAGACACATTTAACAATTGCTTCCTTGTAGAAGCTGCCTGGACCCAGAGCTCAACGTAACAATAACTCCTTGCCATAGAGCAGAACATGTTCCTGCTGCTTAGCTTTATCATGAATGATGGGATTGGCTCACTGGCTTTGAGGATCTGTAGGTTTGTGGCACTGTGTGCAGATATCCTGTACATGTGAGCCAAAGATGGTGGTAAAGTATCTTCTCAGCTCTTATTGATTTCTTTAATAGTTATTTATGTTTTTGTTTACTCTTTCAACCTTTCTCTTACTCTTTTTTTGTATTTATTAAAAATTGTAGTTGTTTACATTTTAAATGTTATACCCCTTCCTGGTCACCCCTCCATGAACCCACAATCCTATCCCCTTACCCTTTGTCTCTTAAAGGGTGCTCCCACTCCTGCCTCACCCCTTTAGCATCCCTTTTCTCTGGGGCATCAAGCTTTCACAGAACCAAGCTCCTCCCCCATTGATGACAGAAAATGCAGTTCTCTGCTACATATGTAACAGAAGCCATGGACCAACACATGTGTACTCTTTGGTTGGTAATTTAGTACTTGGGAGCTTTGAGGAATCCGGTTAGTTGCTACTGTTGTTCTTCTTATGGAGTTGCAAACTCCTTCAGCTCCTTCAGCCCTTCCCCTAATTCTTCCATTGAGGTGCCTGAGATCAATCTAATGGTTGGCTATGTGTATCTGCATCTGTCTTAGACAGGTACTGTCAGAGCCTCACAGAGGACAGCCCTACCAGGCTCCTGTCTACAAGCATATCTTGCAATCAGCAATAGTGT
Source organism: Mus pahari (assembly GCF_900095145.1). Classification (NCBI taxonomy): domain Eukaryota; kingdom Metazoa; phylum Chordata; class Mammalia; order Rodentia; family Muridae; genus Mus; species Mus pahari. The sequence goes on from NC_034597.1 coordinate 62,140,926, forward strand.
CAGGGTTTGGTGTCTTCAGATAGAATGGATCACACAGTGGGGCCATCTCTGAATGGTCTTTCCTTTAGCCTCTGCTCCATTTTTGTCCCTGCATTTCCTTTATATAGGGACAATTCTGGGTTAAAATTTTGAGATGGGTGGGTCACTCCATCCCTCCACTGGGGTGCCATATCTATCTACTGGAGGTGGTCTCTTCAGATTCTATCCTGCTGTCCAGTATTTCAGCTAATGTCATCCTCAGTGGTTCCTGGGAGCTTATTGCATCCCTGGTGTCTGGGACTTTCTAGTACTCCACCAAGTTCCCCACCTCCCACTGATACTTATTTCTATTCATTCTCCTGGTCCTCTGGACTTCTCTACTCTCTCTTCTCATACCTGGTCCTGCCCCTTTTTTCTTTCACTGCCCCTTTCCCACCTAGGTCCCTCCTTCCCTCTGGCTCCCATGATTATTTTGTTCCTCCTTCTAAGTGCGTTTGAAGCCTCTACACTTTGGTCTTCCTTCTTGTTAAGCTTCATATGGTTTGTGAGTTGTATCCTGGGTTTTCTGAGCTTTTGGGCTAATATCCACTTATCAGTACGTACCATGTATGCTCTTTGGGGTCTGGGTCACCTTACTCGGGATGATATTTTCATTTACCTACAAAGTTTGCGAAGTCGTTTTTAATAGCTGAGTAGTATTGTATTGTGTAAATATACCACACTTTCTGTATCCATTCTTCTGTTCAGGGGCATCTGAGTTGTTTCCAGCTTTTGACTCCTCTAAACAAGGCTGCTATGAACATAGTGGAACACATATCCTTGTAATATGTTGGACCATCTTTTGGGTATATGCCTAGTAGTGGTATAGCTGGGTCTTCAGGTAGAACTATTTCCAATTTTCTGAGGAACCATCAGATTGTTTTCCAAAGTGGTTATATTAACTTGCAATCCCACAAGCAATGTAGGACTGTTCCTCTTTTTCCACACCCTTGTCAGAATCTTTGCGTGAGTTTTTGGTCTTAGCCATTCTGATTGGTGTAAGGTGGAATCACAGGGTTATTTTGATATGCATTTTCCCGTGACTAAGGATGTTGAATATTTCTTTAGGTGCTTCTCAGACTTTCGAGAATTCTCTGTTGAGATTTCTCTGTATAGTTCTGTACCCCATTTTTTAATAGGGTTATTTGGTTTAGTGGAGTATAACTTCTTTAGCTCTTTGTACTAGCCCTCTATTGGATCTAGGGTTGGTAAAGATTTTTTCCAAATCTGCAGATTGCTGTTTTGTCCTATTAACAATGTCCCTTGCCTTACAGAAGCTTTTCAGTTTCATGAGATCTCAATTATCAGTTGATCATCTTAGAGCCTGAGTTATTGGTGTTCTGTTCAAAAAGTTTTCTCCTGTGCTGATATGTTCAAGGCTCTTTCATAATTTCTCTTTAGATTTAGCATATCTTTTTTTTTTTTTTTTTGTGGAGGTCTTTGAATCACTGGAACTTGAGCTTTGTACAAGGAGATTAAAATGGATGAATTTGCATTCTTGTACATGCACACTGCCAGTTAAACCAGCACCATTTGTTGAAAATGCTGTCTTTTTTTCAGTTTATGGTTTGGGTTTCTTTGTCAAAGATCAAGTGAACATAGGTGTATGAATTATTTCTGGGTCTTCAATTCTATTCCATTGATCTTCTTGCCTATCTTTGTACCAACACAATGTAGTTTTTATTACGATTGCTCTGTAACACAGTTTAAGGTCAGGGATGGTAATTCTCTCAGAAGTACTTTTAGTGTTGAGAATTGTTTTTGATACCTTGTTTTTTGTTTTTTGTTTGTTTTTTTGTTTTGTTATTCCAGACAAATTTGCAAATTGCCTTTTCTAATTCTGTAAAGAGTTAAGTTGGAATTTTGAAGGGGATTGCATTGAATCTGTAGATTGCTTTTGGTAAGGTGGCCATTTTAACTATGTTAATTTGCTCATCCATGAGCAGGGGAGATCTTTCCATCTTCTGAGGTCTTCTTCAGTTTCTTTCTTGAGAGACTTGACATTCTTGTCATGCAGATCTTTCACTTGCTTGGTTAGAGTCACACCAAGATATTTTCTTTTCTTTTATTTTTTTGTGACTATTGTGAAGGGTGTTATTTCCCTAATTTTTTTTCAGCCCAATTTATCCTTTGTGTAGAGGAAGGCTATTGTTTTCTTTTTTTCTTTTCTTTTTTTCCTTTTTTAAAAATTATTTTATTAGATATTTTCTTCATTTATATTTCAAATGCTATCCCGAATGTCCCCTATACCCTCCCCACCTCCCCGCTCCCTTACCCACCCACTCCCAATTCTTGGTCCTGGCATTCCCCTCTTTGGGGCATATAAAGTGTGCAAGACCAAGGAGCCTCTCTTCCCAATGATGGCTGAATACGCCATCTTCTGCTACATATGCAGCTAGAGACACGAGCTCAGGGGGTACTGGTTAGTTCATATTGTTGTTCCTCCTACAGGGTTGCAGCCCCCTACAGCTCCTTGGGTACTTTCTCTAGCTCCTCCATTGGGGCCTCGTGTTCCATCCACTTCTTCTGTGTTTGCCAGGCACTTGCATAGCCTCACAAGAGGCCGCTATATCAGGGTCCCTTGAGCAGAATCTTTCTGGCTAGTGAAATAGTGTCTGGGTTTGATGGCTGATGATGGGATGGATCCCCAGGTGGGGTAGCCTCTGGATGGTCCATCCTTTTGTCTTAGCTCCAAACTTTGTCTCTGTAACTTCTTTTATGGGTATTTTGTTCCCTATACTAAGGAGGAATGAAGTATCCACACGTTGGTCTTCCTTCTTTTTGGTTTTCTTGTGTTTTGCAAATTGTATCTTGGGTATTCTACATTTCTGGGCTAATATCCACTTATCAATGAGTGCATATCTAGT
>NC_034597.1:62143821-62180202 GCF_900095145.1 Mus pahari
ATCTGCCTCCTTGCTGAAGATGTAGGCCCAAAATTGGGCCTGTTCCAGAAGATGTGTCGCCTCTGCAGTTTGCACACTCACCTGCGCAGGCTAGCCTAGGAGGGACCCTGGACACAATATGTCTCTCTCACCTACTCTGGCAGACAGAGCCCTCCCGGATGGCCACCTTTCCTCTTGCACGGAAGGTGCCCAGATGTCTGGAGTCCGAACAGGGTCTGTCCCAGAAGCTAGATTGCTTCTGTCTGTCCCAAAGTTGTGTAGCTTCTGTAGTCCACACTCTAGCCAGTGCAGACTGGAGCCTGGGTGAACTGGAGCAAAGATGGATCCCTTATCAGCTCAGGCAGTGAAAGTGCTCCCTGGAAGACACCTCTGCTTTGGCAGGGATGGTGCCTGGATGGCTGGAGCCAGAAACAAGGTCTGTGCCAGAAGTTGTGTCGCTTCTGCAGTCCACCCTCTCCCTGGCAATGACCAGAACCTGAGTGTACCAGAGCAAAATGGCTCCCTTACCAGCTCAGGCTCTCCTCTGGAGGGGATGGTGCCTGGATGCCTGCAGCCAGAACTGGAGTCTGTCCCAGAAGCTGAGTTGCTTCTGCAGTCTGTGCTCTCCCCTGCAATGACTGGAGCCTGGGCATACCCAGGCTATTGTTTTCTTTGTGTTAATTTTATATCCGGCCACATTGCTGAAGTTGTTTTTCAGGTGAATTAGTTCTCTGGTAGAATTTTTTGGGTTGCTTTTTTATACCATCATCTCATCTGCAAAGAGTGATATGTCAACTTCTTCCTTTCCAATTTGTATCCCTTTGGCCTTAATAGTGTCATTCCCAATGGGCTTATAGGGCTATTTTATTCAAACCACCACCCTGTTTTTGAATTCTCTGTGAACCTCAGGTGCATAAAATTTGATTATTCAACTATTAGTACATCACTCATTTTCATCATGTTGTTTTTTCTTAAAATATAAATAATATGAAGAACACTCAAAAAACCCTACTAATGCAAATAAACGTTAAGCTACTGATATATACTCCCATTATTTACCCATTCCCTTGCATTTCTTCCTTCCTCTGCCTAGACAAACCTCATCCTGAATCATGAATTTCTATGGTTTGGCTTCAGTTTGAGAGCTATTTCCATTTGCCTCTATGTGGTCCTCCAAAAACAAACAAACAAACAAACAAAAACCTCCCCTCCCTTCAGTTGTTTATCTCAGGTACTTTATCAAAGGGATGGAAAAGACTAGGAAGTTTCTTAGTGAACATTTGACTGCTAAACTCTGTCCACATTGCTACAAATGAGCACTTTGATTCCTTGATCTGCTTATAATATTCTGTCATGTGGCTTTCCTAAGCTTCCTTCATCTATTCTCCCTCCCATAAACAATGGTGCATCTTGACTTTTTTGTCCTGATAAACAGTGATACTATAAAATGAATGTCTTTATGTGTATTTCATGTTGCACATGCTCATTTTTCTTTTGTGCATATCATTAGTGGTAAAATCGTTGGGTTGTAAGATATACGAATAGCTACGTTTAGGAAATGTCACTAAAGCACTTTCCAGAGCAGTTGTACTAATTTATTACATCAGTCCTGGCAGCAATATGATCTTGTAGATTTATGTCATTTCCAATACTCAATTTTGTCAAATTTTTACATGTTTTCTACTCAACTAATATGAAATGGTTTCTTGCTTCAACTTCCATTTTAATTCCTATAATTAAACACATCTTCTTGTGTTTCTTGTCTATATATTTATTCAGTAAAATATTTATATGTGCATTTTTCTATTTTTCTAATGGGTTGTTTGTGCCTTTCGTGTTGATTTAAAAGTCTCTATTTTCTTGTTCTACTCTGAGCCTTATAAATATCTGCTCTCAGTAGCTATCTTTTGATATTTTGGTTTCCTTAGAGAACGTGTTGAAGAACACTTTGTCAGAATTTTTTATTTTGTATCATACTCTATCCCTCTCCATTTATTTAATTATTAAAAATATCTAGTCAAGTATTGAGCCTGTCTTTGTGGTCCTGCTTATCTTTCATGAAATTAATTCTCAGACATTTACTGATGGTCTTGTGGGTGTTTCTTTGAAAGGATGCCAGATCTTATTGTTTCCAGGGACATTGCAGATTGGTCTTATGGCTCACTATGTTGTTAAATTTCTCTTCTATATGCAGTTTATTTGTCAACTCTTCCAGATTTCCTATTTATAGGTTTGTCATTTATAAATCCTTATGAGCTGAACTTCTTCACTTACTTTATTAGTGAGGATTTGTAGTATAATCTGGAATATAAGTGTTCACTGGAAATTTTAAAGATTATGCAGAGTTGTATTTTCTGAGAATTAGAATATATTGATAACCTTCATGGAATTAAGAAGTTACTGCTTATTATTAACTTAATGAGAATTAATGAAGAGGGGGTATTGAATTTAATCAAATTTACCCTTATATTTACTTAAAAGTGATTTCTGCTGTTAACTTCTTAATGTGGAGATTTGCATGTTTTTATTTTTAAAAGTTTTATCTCATCTTTGTAAACCTGGGATGAAGCCATTTTTTCCAGGTGTATTAGGCTATAAATATGTTTTTCAGTAGTTATATTTGTTAATACTTAAAAGAATATTTATATATTTATAGTCGTATTTAAAATATAATGGCTTGAATGTCTCCTTTCTTGGAACATCTTTGTGTGGTTTGAATGTTAGAACTATTCTGGCCTTATAGAAAAATCAGAGAAATATTTTTTTTCTATTTTCTGGAAGTATTTGCATAATAATGGAAAAATCTATTAAAGTTGGGAAATTTTAAAAATAGGTTATGATTTTACAAGTAAATGTATTTTATTTTTGAAAATTTGATGATCCTTGTACACATATTATATTCATACCCATATCCATACCCATATCCATATTATTTTCTTTTAACCCCCTTCCATGCTTTACGATTTTTTAAAACTGAAGTGTGGTATGTACTCAATGGTAACTTTCCATCCTCTACTCTCTAAGCTATCACTATCAAGTACTGTACCCTTTCTATGACTCTGACTCTTCTAAATACACCTATAAATGCAACTGTATTGTATTTTTTTGTGGTTAGCTTATTTCATCCTTTGAAAAAATCCCACATAAAATCCATGCTGTAATGCATGTCAGATTTTTTTCCTCTTTATATTGAACAGTATTCTACTAGCTGTATCTATCATACTCCCCTTATTCACCTATTTTTTTCTTCTAAAGTGTACTGCTTTGTAACTATTATTAGTAATAGAGCTACAAAGTTGAGTATATTCCTTGATTTTTGTGTCTGAAGTCTTTCTGTAGATTTCCCTCTTTTTACTCAAAAAATCTTTTCATGTATCTTTCTTCTCTCCTTTCAAGTGGTCAGAATTTTCTCAAAAGCCAAATGAAGCTTCCAGTACCAGGATTGGGTTGCATATAAATGACTTCTTGGCCAAAGTGTTCCCATGAAAATTCCCCAACAACCCAAGCTGTTGCCAAGATCATGGATTGCTCTACACAAACTGACATTAAGGACCCAATGTGGAAGCCAACTCCTATACAACTCATTGAACATGGAGAAGTCAGCAGGGTCCTACATAGAGCATTCATCACTACATTCTAGCATCTTTGGTATAGGGTGGTATTCTCCAAGCTTTCAAAAGAGAAACATAAATATCAAACCAGCCACAACCCCTGTGATCCACAGTGGTGTCCTGCTTGCAGTATATTCTAGGGCAATGGTGGCACAAAGATTGTGGGAGTAACTAACTAACATCAAATTTGACTTAATGTCTACTCTGAAAGTTAGAAGCCATAAATGTCACTGCTTGGATGACCAGGAACCTGAGAGTAAATAACCCATGGACCTAAGATAAAACCAAATATTACTGTTCTAAGAAAAAAAATAGCATTAAAATGACTCTGAATTCCTCCAGATACATCCATCATCCTTAGTGAGGTAACCCAATCACAAAAGAAGTCACTAGATATGCACTCACTGTTAAGTGGATATTATCCCAGAAACTTAGAATACCAAAGATACATTTTGCAAAACACAAGAAAATCAAGAAGGATGACCATCGTGTGGATAATTTCATTCCTCCTTAGAATAAGGAACAAAATACCCATGAAAGGATATAGGTACAGAGACAAAATTTAGAGCTAAGATGAAAGGATGGACTATCCAGAGAATACCCCATCCGGGAATCCAATCCCATCATCAGCCACCAAACCCAGATACTAATACACATGCCAGAAAGATTCTGCTGAAGGGACCCTGATATAGTGGCCTCTTGTGAGGCTATGCCAGTGCCTGGCAAACACAGAAGTGGATGCTCACAGTCAGCTATTGGATGGAACACAGGGCCCCCAATGGAGGAGCTAGATAAAGTACCCAAGGAGCTGTAGGGGGCTGCAACCCTGTAGGAGGAACAACAATATGAACTAACCAGTACCCCCTGAGCTTGTGTCTCTAGCTGCATATGTAGCAGAAGATGGCCTAATTGGTCATCATTGGGAAGAGAGGCCCCTTGGTCTTGTAAACTTTATATGACCCAGCACAGGGGAAGGCCAGGGCCAAGTAGTAGGAGTGGGTGGGTAGAAGTGCAGGGGCGGGGGGGGGGGAGGTATAGGGAACTTTCGGGATAGCATTTGAAATGTAAATAAAGAAAATAATAATAATAAAAAAAGCAAAAAAACCAAATGACTCTGAATTGCATTCTGCTGTACTCATAGGGTAGTGCCTTGCTCAATCATCATCAGAGAAGATTCCTCCTGAAGTAGATGGGACCCAACCCAGAGACCCACAGTCAGACATTATGCAGTGATAGATCTTGAAACACTTAGTCCTAAGCAAGCCGTCTCCATCAAATCCCTCTCCTCAGAGCTCAGAAAACCCTTCAAGAGCATAATAGAAAGAGGGCATGACAGATACCAGGGAATCAAGGCCCTCTAGGTCACCAAGATAGAGACACAAAGGAACATGCAGACCAAGGCTGCATGCAGAGACCCTCCACAGGTCTGCACCGGATGCCCTGGAGCTGAAATGAGAAGTGGATACATGCCCCATCCCTAACCCAGAAGCAATCTCCAGTTGATAAAACTTGCAAATGCAGATTTAGTTTCCTCCACCAGAGTCTCACTGGGCAAATAAACTAATTCTTAAGGGTAGGCTGCATGTCCCTCAGCAGACAACTCAATGGCAGCTTTGAAGGATCTTTGTCTTACAAGGCTGTGTCCGCCCTTTCTCATTATTTTGTTTTGTTAAGTTTTGATTTTATCATATTATTTTTTATTTTTACTCTTATTTTTCTTCTCTCTTTTTAACCCCATATATGTATTATGACTTCAATAAGTTCCTAGTTTAGTCTCATATGATTCATGAGTGTGAGAGCAAGTGGGTCTTTGTGTCTTGTGCCTTCTTTGGGCTCTTTTTACTTCTGTTTTTGTTTAATTTATTTTTTTTGTCCAATTCTGATGTGACAGTGTTTGTATTATTATACCATATTATATTCTTAGCCATTAGAGGCCTGTTTGTTTTCTAATGAGAATAAGAATAAGAAAGGGTCTGGATTTGGATGGGAAAAGATTGGGGAAGAACTGGGAAGGGTAAAGGGAAGAAAAGCATAATAAGGATATATTATGTGAGAAAAATAATTTTGAATGAGTCAGCTTCTGATTTTGATCACTTACTGCAGTGGTATCTTTGTTTGCTATTTGTTGAGTTCCCCTAATATTTTTTTATCATTCTTTTTTTTTCATTTAGTAATTTTAGTTTATTTTTATGTCCATTAAGATGAAAATGCCCATAGCTTACATTATGTTCAAACTAATAAACAAATACAGTGAAGTAACAGAATAAAAATAAGCTCATAAAGCTTGGTAACACTAGTATATGCTAACAATGAATATTCTAAAACTGAAATTGAAAGTAGTATTTACAGCAGGCATGAAAACCCATACAGAATGCTTCAGAATAAATGTAACAAAAGGTATTAGACACTCATATACTAAAAACTATAAAATGTTAATGAAGAAGTCTAAGAAGCCACATAAATGGGAAATACTCATGTACAAAATCTAGAAGAATCTTATTAGAATATTCACAATGCACAAAGCAACTGACATATTCAGTAAAACTCTTATTAAAATTTCAATGCAATTTCTCATAATTTCTCAACAATTCTGAAGTTTGCATGGAACCACAATATAACCATGCTTAGCTAAGGTAATTATGAGCTAAAAAAGCGGTGATGCAGGCATTCTCCTATCTGATTTTAAGCTACACTACAAATTAAAGCAGCATAGCACAGCTATAAAAATAGGCTCACTGGTCAGAGGAATAGAGTCCAGGAATGAGCTCATGAATGCATGATGAATTAAATTGCAAGAAACTAGTCAAGAAAACACCACAAGAAAAGAAGAGAAATTAGTGCTGTCTAAAACTCTATGACCAGGAGCTGGTGAGAGGGCTCATAGAGTAAAAGTGACCTAAACTAAGCCTGACAACTTGAGTTCTATTCCCAGGACCCACGTTGTGGAAGGAGAGAATCAATCCTCACTAGGTGACTCCTCTGACCTCCACATGTATATACACACACATGTATGTGCACACATACACAACACACACACACACACACACACACACACACACACACACACATGAATGTATGAAGAAAAATTTAAATACATCTCTCCATAGACAGAAGAATAAAATTCTCAAACCTCATCTTAGAGTAGCCTAAAGTCTTAGATATGAATGAGAGTTAATATTCTATAAACTTCTAGAAGAAAACACAGAGAAAATTAATATTTTAATTTAGCTTCCAGAGTACCATAAGTAACAAAGACAAGAATAGACAAATGGGATTATATTAAAATAAAGTACATTGATACAACAACAAAGGAAACAGTAGAATGAAGAGACAGTTATTTGGGACCTGTGTATTCCAACCATGTTTATACATATACATATGGTAAAGCTTTGAAATCTAGCATATGTAAGGAATTCAACTATATATAGAGAAAACAATCTGATTAAGTAAGGGCCTTGAGTCAATATGTGTCAAAAGAAGATAAAATGACAACCAACAACTATATGACCAAAAGCTCAACATCACTTTATAATTAAGGATGTAAGCATTCAGACCATAACGGATGTGATCTTCCACCTGCTAGTGACTGAGAAGTCAAAATATAGGTGTTTGATGAGGGTGTGGTAAAAGGGAGCCATTTTAATTAACAGTGGTGTAAATTAATGTTAAAGCCTCATTGCAAAACTACACTATGGTTCCTCAGAGAACTAAAAATGAAATTATATTTCCCAATAGCCCTAGTTTGGGTTTCCCCAGGAGAGTTTATGGTATGAATTAAGATCTAATTTCATTCTGCCTACGAATAAATAGTTTTTAGAAGTTTCTTATCACATTAGTTTATTTGTGTCTGTGTGATATGTGTGTGTGTGTGTGTGTTCACATACATGTGAAGACTGAGTGCTCAGAATATTTGAAATCAGCACCTTAAAGAGATACTCACACCAGCGTATTTATTGGTTTACTTTTCTCAATAACAAAGATGATGACATCGGCTAGATATTCATGAGTGAACAATAGAAAAGGAAATTTCTCTATGTACATATAGGATACTATTTATTCTTAAAAAGTAAAACTTTGGGCAGAGCAGCTGGGACAGGGTCCTATGGGCCTACATCTGCACCCAGGAGGTGGGGCTGTTTTGCAGCCCTCTGTGCACCTCCCCTGCCAGGGGAGAGTTTTCCTCCAGGGAGTGCTCTGACCCCAGGATTCAGGTAAGATTGCCATTTTCTCTCTGGAGACTGTCTAAGGTGGGATCACTCAGAAGCTCACAGACCGAAGAAGCAGCAGAGCATCTGAGACAGGGACCTATGAGCTTACATCTGCACCTAGGAGGTGGGGCTGTTCCTTAGCTCTCTATGCATTGGTTGGTCTTGAAATGAGAGAACTGGTCTCCCAGGAGTGCTGACACAGGCTTACAGACTCATGGGAGGAACAAGCTCCAGCCAGAGACAGCAAGAACATCTAACACTAGAGATTACCAGATGGAGAAAGGCAAAGGCAAGGATCTAACCAACAGAAACCAAGACTACTTGGCATCATCAGAACCCAGTACTCCTACCACGGCAAGTCCTGGATAACCCAACACACCTGAAAAGCAAGATTCTGATTTATATTTCATAATGTTGGTAGAGGGCATAAATAACTCCCTTAAAGAAATACAGGAGAACATAGCTAAACAGGCAGAAGCCCTTAAAGAGGAAACACAAAAATCCCTTAAAGACCTACAGGAAAACACAGGTAAACAGGTAGAAGCACTTAAAGAAGAAACACAAAAACTCCTTAAAGCATTACAGGATAACACAACCAAACAGGTAAAGGAATTGAACAAAACCATCTAGGATCTAAAAATGGAAGTAGAAACAATAAAGAATCACAAAGGGAGACAATTATGGAGATCGAAAACCTAGGAAAGAAATCAGGAGCCATAGATGCAAGCATTACAAACAGAATACAAGAAATTAAAGAGAGAATCTCAGGTGCAGAAGATTCCATAGAAAACATTGACACAACAATCAAAGAAAATGCAAAATGCATTTTCTAACCCAACATCCTTAGTCATCAGGGAAATGCAAATCAAAACAACCCTGAGATTCCACCTCATACCAGTCAGAATGGCTAAGATAAAAAACTCAGGTGAAAGCAGATGCTGGCAAGGATGTGGAGAAAGCGGAATGTTGGTGGTTTTGCAAGCTGGTACAACCACTCTGGAAATCAGTTTGGCAGTTCCTCAGAAAATTGGACATAGTACTACTGGAGGATCCAGCAATACCTCTTCTGGGAATATACCCAGAAGATGTTCCAACTGGTAATAAAGACACATGCTCCACTATGTTCATAGCAGCCTTATTTGTAGTAGCCAGAAGCTAGAAAGAGCCCAGATGTCCCTCAACGGAGGAATGGATAGAGAAAATATGGTACATTTACACAATGGAGTACTACTCAGCTATTAAAAACAATGAATTTATGTAATTCTTAGACAAATTGATGGATCTGGAGGATATCATCTTGAGGTAACCCAATCACAAAAGAGCACGCATAATATGTACACACTGTTAAGTGGATATTAGCCCAGAAGTTCTGAATACACAAGATACAACTCACAAAACACATGAAACTCAAGAACAAGGTTGACCAAAGTGTGGAAACTTTGATCCTTCTTAGAAGGAGGAACCAAATATGCATAGGAGAAGTTACAGAGACAAACTGTGGAGCACAGACTGAAGGAATGACCATCCAGAGACTGCTCCACCTGGTGATCCATCCCATATACAACCACCAAATCCACACACTATTGTGGAGGCCAAGAAGTGCTTGCTGACAGGAGCCTGATATAGCTGTATTCTGAGAGGCTCTTCTAGTGCCTAAAAAACACAGAAGTAGATGCTCACAGTCATCCATTTGATGGAGCACAGTGTCCCCAATGAAGGAGCTAGAGAAAGTATCCAAAGAGCTGAAGGGGTTTGAAGCCCCATAGGAGGAACAACAATATGAACTAACCAGTACCCCCAGAGCTCCCTGAGAGTAGACCACCAACCAAAGAAAACACATGGTGGGACTCATGGCTCTAGCTGCATATGTAGGAAAGGATGGCCTAGTCATTCATCAATGGGAGGAGAGGCCTTTGGTCCTGTGAAGATTCTATTCCCCAGTATAGGGGAAGGCCAGGGCCACGAGAGGAACCCAGGAAAGGGGATAACATTTGAAATGTAAATTAAAAAAATCTAATAATTTTTTTTAAAAAATGTAAAACTTTGTCATTTTAGTAATATAGTCGGAATGTGGGCAACATCATAGTAAGTTAAATGAGTTATACACAAAATGTCAGTTACTCTATATTCTTACTTCTATGTGGAATATAAACCTGTCTAACTTTTAGGAGCCCTGCGGGGTATCCTGTTTACCAGAGGTTATTTTAAAATAAGGGGTTATGATCAAATGAAATTGTTGTTTCCTTTGTGGAATTTTGATATCTATTTAAACATAATTAATGGTGCATTGATCATTTCAAAATTGCCAAGATAGACATATCAGGTGATGGGTATGTTAATGAGTTTAGTTTAATTATTTCATAAGATGTGTATAAGTCAAAACATCAATTTACACTCCACAAATGTAAACAATTTTCTAATTAATGATTCAAAATAGAAAATTTGAGTCTTATAACTAGAAATATTTGAGTATTTTTATTAATTATTTTATTTATTTACATTTCAAATTTTCTCCCCCTTCCTAGTCTACACTCCACAAATCCTCCATTTCTCCCCCCTCCTTTTTGCCTCTAAGGGATGCTCCTCCACTCACCCACCCACTCCTGCCTCACCCCTCTAGCACCTCCCTACATGGGGCAACAAGCGCCTCCCCTCTCATTGATGCCAGATAAGGCAGTCCTCTGCTACATATGTAGCAGGAACCATGGACTGGCCCATGTGTACTCTTTGGTTGGTGGTTTAGCTCTGGTGAGTCCAGTTAGTTGATGCTGTTGTTTTTCCTATGGGGTTGTAATCTACTTCAGCTCCTTCAGTCCTTCCCCTAACTCTTCCATTGGGGTCCCTGGGCTCAGTCCTGGCCTGTGAGTATCTGCATCTGTCTCAGGTGCTGGCAGAGCCTCTCAGAGGACAGCCATATTAGGCTCTTATCTGCAAGCACTTCTTGGCAGCAGCAATAGTTTCAGGGTTTGGTGTCTGTGGATGGGATGGATCCCATGGTGGGGTGGTTTCTGGAAACTAAGCACAATGTACTTTGAAGTTTTTAATTGTGGGGCTGTACTGTGAACATTCAACTTAAATGGGTTGGTGTCAGAATTATAATCTAGGCCATGATGGAACTTTGCATATAATTTCACCTATCATTGAACATAAACACTACACAATTGTTAGCCTTCTCTAGATGTCTATTGAGTCAAGTTGAGTGTGCTGTTCACATAATCTATTCCTTGACAAGTTTTCTCTACTTGTTTTGTCAATATTTATTGACAAGAGAAGTGTATTGGAATCGCCTACTGTAGTGGTTCCCAACGTTTCTGACACTGCGACCCTCTAATACAGTTCCTAACTGTAATTTTGCTACTTTTATTAATCATAATGTAAATATCTAATATGCAGGATATCGGATATAAGACTCTCAAAGGGGTCAAGACCAACAGGTTGAGAACTACTGAGTGTCCTGTTGCATAGTTAACATACAAACATTTTTGTGAAGTCTATAATTTTTCCTTTTATTATGTTGAGACTATTTTATTAGGTTAATAGTTTTAGAATTTACTAAACAGTTTTGGTGAATTTAAACTTTTATCAATATAAAGAGGCATTCTTCATCCATAATCATATATTCTGATTATTCTATTGTAGTTTAAATATGTTTTTGGCTAAACATCACCTGATATATTTTCTTCATGTCTGTGATTTTCAGTATTATTTTATTTGGGATTCTGACAGAATTTTAAATACCTAGTTTATTAATGTTTGCATAATAATGATCAGAAAGCTAGCTTAATAATTTCCATAATTGTGCCTATCTATAAAATTTAATATGTTCATTTTTTTCTGTTTATGAAAACTTTGATCACTTTATTCCACACATCTTTTGTAGCTTGTTGTTGACTTAATTTTCTTTATTCAAGTACTTTATTCTGCATGGGCTTCTACCTATGAACCTTCCTACAGAACTGTGGGACTTTGCATATCTATGATATTGTTCTACTCTTAGACTTGAACACCTATTGAATGCACAAAACTCTCTGCCTTCTCTTCTTTTTTTCTGAATATTTTAAAATAACTTCCTTGTCTCCTGCATTTGGCGTTCTTTTTCCTTGTTATAAAATTTGTATTATTCAAAGTATTGCTTTTTGAATGATACAGCCTTTTCTCTGTGTGAGTTTTTATACTTCTTATATGTCTGTCTACAGTAGACGCCCTTAACCATGGGGTTTGTTTTAAGACTATCAGTGAATACTCAAAAGCTCAGATTGCATAGAAACTTTTAAATAGGATATTTTTTTCTATATGCATTTTCCTCTTCCTAAAGGAGAATTCTCTTAAACCATTTTGCAGCACTGAAACTTCTATTTTCCATTTCTCTTAATTTATAAAACAATATGTACTATTAAATTTTATTTTTAGGCACATCTTCTCCCATTGAGGCTAGACAGAGCAACCACGAAGACTGGCTTGCCTGTCTGCTACATATGTGCTGGTGTCCTGGTTCCAGCCCATGTATGCTCTTTGGTTGGTAGATCAGATTCTGAAAGCTCCCAAGCGTCCAGGTATGTTAACTCTATTGGTCTTCTTGTGGAGTTCTCATCTATTTCTGGGTCTTCAGTCATTTTGCTAACACTTCCATAAGTGTCCCCAACCTCCATCTAATGTTTGGCTGTGGGTATCTGCTTCTCTTTCAGTCCACTGCTGAGTCCTTCACAGAGGATAGTTATGATAGGCTCCTGTCTGCAAGCATAACAGAGTATCTTAATAATGTCAGGGACTGCTTGCCCATGGGATGGGTTTTGAGTTGGACTGGTTATTTGTTAGTCTTCCCTTTGGTGTCTGCTCCATCCTTGCATTTTTTTATTATTATCTTTACTCATTTTTTTTTACAGTCTAGTTGTTATTCCCATCCCAGTCCACCCTCAGACAGTTCCTCATAACAATCCTCCTCCCTCATCCCCAAGATGATGCCTCCATACCTCCAAATCCCTCCAAATCCCACCAGGCATTCCCACTCCCTGGGGTCTCAAGTTTTTCGAGGGTTAAGTGCATCTTCTCTCACTGAGGACAGGCCAGATGGTCCTCTGCTGTATATGTGTCAGGGGGCTCAGACCAGCTTGTGTATGCTACCTGGTTGGTGGCTCAGTGTGTGAGAGATCTCAGGGGTCTGGTTTAGTTGAGACTGATGGCCTTCCTATGGGAAGTTCTTCCTTGCTTTCCCAACCTTTCCCTAATCCAACCACAGGGGTCCCTGGCTTCTGTTCATTAGTTGGGTATAAGTATCTGTACCTGTCTCTATCAGCTGCTTGTTGGGCCCCTCCAAGGGCAGCCATACTAGGCTCCTGTCTGTAAGCACACCATAGTTTCAGTAATAGTGTCAGGCCTTGGAGCCTCCCCTTGACATGGGTCCCAATTTGGACCAGCCACTGGACCTCCTTTCCCTCAGTCTCTTCTCCATTTTTGTCCCTGCAGTTCTTTTAGACAGGAACAATTCTGAGTCAGAGCTTTTGACTGTGGGATGGCAAGCCCATCCCTCCGTTTGATGCCCTGTCTTTCTCCTGGAGGTGGATTCTACAAGTTCTCTCTCCCCATTGTTGGGCCTTTCATCCAAGGTCCCTAACTTTGAGTCCTGAGAGTCTGTCACCTTCGAGGTCTCTGATGAATAACAGGGCAGGATCCTGGAGGCAGGAGCTGATGCAGGCCATGGAGAGGGCTGCTTTCTGGCTTGTTTTCCTTTGTTCTCTCAGCCCGCTTTCTTCTAGAGCCCAGGGGTTGCCCCACCCACAATGGGCGGGACACTCCCCCATTGACCACAAATTGAGAAATATCTTATAGCTGAATGTCATGGAGGCATTTCCTCAACTGAGGCTCCTTTCTCTCTGATGATTCTAGCTTGAGTTAACTTCATTTCTTGTATACAGGAAAAAATTAGGGTTTGAAAGTTTTGTGAGTGGGTTGGTGTCTCTATCTTTCCTGGAGGTCCTGCCTGGTTGCAGGAGGTAGCTTTTTCAGGTTCTATGTCCCCACTGTTAGGCTCTTGGCTAAGGTCACCCACATATTGACTCCTGGGGGCCTCCCCTATCCCAGATCTCTGAGACTTCCTGAAAATCCCCTCCTCCTCCAATCTCAGGAGGTTTCAGATTTCCATTCATTCTCCTGGCCCTCTAGGCCTCTCTCCTGTCTCTCCCAGCACCTGATCCTGTGTCTGATTCTCTTCTCCTCCCTTCTTACCCCACAGTTCCCTTCCTCCATCCCTCTCCCCTCCCTCCACCTCTTATGAATATTTTATGTCCCCTTCTAAGTGTTATTCAAGCATCCTTGCTTGGGTCTTCCACCATGTATGCCTATAAACTGCCATGCTTCCCACTATGACGATAATGGATTAAGTCTCTGAAACTGTAAGCAATCTCCCAATTAAATAATTTCCTTTATAGGAATTGCCTTAGTCTTGGTGTCTCTTCACAGCAATAAAACCCTAAGACAACAACAACAACAAAAATTATTTTTATTTTTTATTTTCAGAGATTTCTTCAAACTGGTTTTCCAAATCATAAATTGCTTCTTTAGCTCAATTCCTTCTGTTACTTGGTTCTTTTTTCTTTTAGCACCATTAATCTATTATATAGCAAGTGATTGATAATTTTATTTCACAATTTTTATTCCTGTTTTAGATAGATAAAGCCATCCCTGTCTATCTTAGTGAAAAATATACAAAGTCTGGAATTCTGAGAAAGGATAAATGCAAGTCCTTTCTGTGTCCTAATGTGGCACTGTCTAGTTCCATTCAAAGATGATGTAACACTGTGGGAGAAGGAACTTTAATGTACCACTTTTATTTAATTAGGGCTCATACTGTTTACATTATGTAAGTTATGACTTAACTCCCATACAATCAATAAACATAATTTCTGCCGACTGCAAAGTGGTCTTGAATAGCATCATTTTATTTTTCTTTAGCTCTAATTACATCAGCCAGTTTTGTGTCTGACTTAAGCCCTCACACTCCAGATATCTTTATTCCATCGGCTGTACACAAACAATTTCTCAGATTTTCACTTGGACTAACTTTATTATCTTGTTGGACTTACCATGAATTTGAAATAAATATGTGTTCACTCCAATTTGCATGAACCAGTTTTTATAGAATAGTTTTTTTTTTTTTTTTAGCTTGTTTTAAAGATGTTTGCACGAATTTGGTGTAATTGGCTTCTTTCTGTTTATTTTGTTTTTGGAGCACACTGAGGATGTAGGCAGAGAATTGGGGGAAGGTCTCCCTCCCCATTTCTCTTGTTTCTTCAAGGTCTCACAGAAAGGCCTCTACACTACCTTCACTTCATTGCTGAGACTGAGTCCTCCCATGTGTAAGAGCCCAGTGTGCATGATCTGTCCAAAGGAGCCAGTGGGAAAGGGGTGGGGCAGAATGCTATCGTTTCTTTCATATTTACTCTCCACAGCCTGGCTATGTACACCACATCCCTCAGAGTTAGGGCGGGGACAGCCATCCAACAAGTTTAGTAACTTGGAATGGACCAGAATTAGCAACAGAGCTTTGGTGTGCTCTACGGCTATCCCGCTTCCTGTCATAACCATTCTCAGAGATTGTGATTCCATCTTTGACATGGCTTTGTGTCACCTCTGATTTCCCTGTTATTCCTGGGAGACCCCTATGATAGACAACTTTGCCCTGCTGGGACCACTGGTACTGTGACTCTGGCTGCAGAAGTGGAAACACTGCCCTTTGTTTATTTACTTAGTCTTAAAGGTAGTTCAGTTTCTGCCTTTAATTTTGCCAATCATAAAGGTAGCAGGTCCAATGGTCCCCCTCAGAAAAATCTTGTGATCTTAATGTGACCAAATCTTCGCAGAACAATTTGGTTAAGGATTTTGGTATGCAATCAACCCAAATAGCAGCGAAAAGTATTCTTACAAAGGGCTGAAGAGAAAAATCACAGGATCAGAGATAGAAGGGCTTGTGAAGACAGGCAAATCAGCTGCACTTCTAGAAATGCCTGGAACTGTCCAGAAATTGGAAGCTGGTGTGTGTATGAAGAGAAGTATTCTTTAAGTGTTGCATGGAAGAACAGTTCTCTCACAGTATGGACTTTTGGCCTCCAGCACTCAAAGAGAATATGATCATACTATTTAAATCCAACTTTATGGTCATTTCTTCCAGTGGCTGGAGGAAATTAATTCATATAAGCAAGTCCAGGCTACAACCTTTAAGCATCCATACTGAAAATTTGGGGGATGCTAGAGAGAAAAACAACAAGAGGAATAATTTATAACTACAGCACAGGTCCAGAACATCATATCCGAGGCATCTGGGGACCTCTCCAGATGGCGCCTCACCAGGGACACTTTCTACATCTCTGTGGCCAGGAGCAGCATTTTGAAGTTGTCACAGTGTGGAGATTGGCCCAATTTTACCAGCAGCTGACAGAGAAGAGGGAATTCTTCTCTCAAAGGCTGTCAGAGTCTGGCTCTTTAACCCTTCCCATCCTTGGGATTGACTTTTATTTTCCTGTTTCCATAAGAGGCCCACTTCCACCCACAGGCTCTGAACTCTGATTTTGTCAGTCATAAAGTCATTCAGCTTGCACGACCATAGGTCTGATTGTGGCTTGAATATGCACTCTAAGAGTTTTGACCTACGGGTGCATTGTCACACTGAAGTGTGACAACGTTATGGGTGGCAGAACTATTAAAGAAGTGGGCCTAGTGGAAGGTAGCTCATTGGGGTCTCTGCCTCCCCAAGGAATATTTGTCTTGTTAAGTGACTTCTTTTTTTTTTAATTTTTTATTAGATATTTTCTTTATTTACATTTCAAATGCTATCCCGAAAGTTCCCTATACCCTCCCCCCGCCCCGGCTCCCCTACCCACCCACTCTCACTTCTTGGCCCTGGCATTCCCCTGTACTGGGGCATATAAAGTTTGCAAGATCAAGGGCCTCTCTTCCCAATGATGGCCAAATAGGCCACGACTTCTTATACAGATGGATTTTGATTAAAAGGAAAGGCAGAACTCTTTAAATTTTTCAGTTTCCTGTATCCTCCCTTGATCTCTCCTTATGTTCACACTGGCTCCTGCCAGGATGCTCACACAGGCTCCTGTCCTGATACTCATACTGGCCCCTGCCAGATTGCTCACACAGGCTCCTGCCAGGATGCTTGCTGCCATGCTTTCTTGCAGTGAGATTAAAACAATGGAACCTGAACTTGGTCACTCACTGCAGAAAATTTTGAGAAGGGTGCAAGAAGCAAAACTCCTATTTACAAGTTTCTCAGTTTTGCTTATTTTATAGTAGTAGAAAATGAGTTAATTCAGGCACATTTCCTAAAGTCTGTCTTTTTCTATCCTAAATAATAACTAATGTGAGCCACCAAAGCTTCTGTGCAGGTGGCATGGATCCAAGTGCAGGGTGTTGCTTTTTCTGTCTCATGGTTTCAAAGAACAACCTAGAATTGGTGTCACCAAGGAAATGTCACCTAATCTTATGTTGCTTGGAGGGATAGACACTGCTCATAAAATAAAATTTACTAGTGATTATAATTATGCACATTTGGGGAATACCGGTAAAGACTAGGAGGGAATCCAAATATCAGTAACAATTTTCTTAGATTGATGAGAGAATCCGCAGGTCACAGGTGAGGTTATGAGTGAGATTTTTATCTGTTCTAATACAACTTTCAATGTTTCTTTCACCATGTACAGTGCTGTTTTATAGCAAATAAGGATAGTCATAAAGTTTTGATGCAATAAAAAAAATATTTATTCCTTTGCCTATCTTCTCATTGCTTTGGGGGTCGAGGCAAGGTGCTGGTTGCTGGGGTAAATTTTTCTGCTGAGAGAGATTTTCAGTTTATGTGCATTTCAATAGTGATAGATATACTTAGAGAACCACTTTCCTCTCCTGTTCATTTCCTACTTTTATTAAAAAATATCAGTCATGAAATATCATCTAGATTGTGTGAGGTGAGAGAGGGAAAAGGCTCAAAGAGAAAAAAAAAGAGGGGAAATAGATCAGGAAGGAGAGGAAGCAAGTCAGAATTAGAGAAGGAGATGAAAGGGGGCAGAAATTAAACAGGGGCGAGTAAGAGAGGAGGGTGGGTTCTTAATGAAGAAGGAGAATCAGGGGCCACCAAGTCTGTTTCCTTAATTAAGGACAACTTCTGCTGGCCCATGCCTAGAACAAATGCTGACAGAAAACTGAGCAAAACCCATGTGCAGATTCTGATATGTGAAAAATGCTGCCTCAGTCTGCTTTCTCCCTCTGGACTGTAGTTTTTTTTTTTTTTTTTTTTTTTTTTTTTTTTTTTTTTTTTTTTTTTTTTTTTTACCTCTACCCTTTTGCATCTAGACAGTCTTGTAATATTCTCCTGAAATGATAATTTATTTGTAAAATAGTAACCCCATTTCTATAAGGTACCTAATCTACAAGTCTCCTAAAACTTTCAGGGGAGATGAGCCTCTGGCATTTTCTCACACTGAGAGAAATCAAGTGTGGTGGTTTGCATATGCTTGGCCCACAGGAAGTGGCACTATTAGGAGGTGTGTCATTATTGGAGGAGGGTGTGGCCTTGTTAGAGAAAGTGTGTCACTATGGGGGGTGGGACTGGGGCTCCTTTGCTCAGTATCTGCCCAGTGAGGAAGAGAGCTTTTTCTGACTGTCTTCAGATCAAGATGTAGAACACTCAGCTCTTCCCAGTACCATGTTTGCCTGGACACTGCCATGCTTCCCACCATGATGATAATAGACTGAACCTCTGAAACTGTAAGACAGCCCCAAATACATGTTTTCTTTATAAGACTTACCTTGGTCTTAGTGTCTCTTCACAGCAATGGAAACCCTAAGACAGCATGGTAAACAGTAGCACTGTGCTTTAAGGCTGTTATTAAGTAAACAAAGGTTTATTGAACATGGATACTTTGATGCCAGGACCATGGAGATGAATAACAAAGATGACATCTGAATGGTTAATACATGCTCTATTGGCTGGTTTTGTGTGTCAACTTAATACAAGCTGGAGTTACCACAGAGAAAGGAGCCTCCCTTGAGGAAATGCCTCCATGAGATCCAGCTATAAGGCATTTTCTCAATTAGTGATCGAGGGTGAGAGGGCCAAGTTTGGGTGGTACCATCTCTGGGCTGGTAGTCCTGGTTCTGTAAGAAAGCAGACTGAGTAACCAGCTCTAAGAAAGCAAACCAGTAAGGAACATCTCTCCATGGTCTCTGCATCAGCTCCTGCTTCCTGACCTGCTTGAGTTCTGTCCTGACTTCCTTTGGTGATGAAAAGCAATGTGGAAGTATAAGCTAAATAAATCCTTTCCTCTCCAACTTGCTTCTTGGTTATGAAGTTTTGTGCAGGAATAAAAACCCTGACTAAGACAAATTGGTACCAGCATAGTGGAGTATTCCTGTGACAACCTGACTATGTTTGGAGAGGATGGTGGAAGGACTTTGGAAATTTGGGCTAGAAGAGCCATTGGGTGTTAAGAGTTCTGTAGAATGTTCTGTAGGAGCTTGGAAGATAACGTTGAGAACAGTGCAAACGATGGAGGCCTGGTGAAATTTCAGAGGGAAGATTAAATACTCTTATTGTGCCTTTTGCTGTTTTGATTGTGAAGATTCTGTGGTTTTGTTTAGCTGGGGCTAAAGAATCAGATGTGGTTAATAGGATACCAGAACCAGGAAAGAGAACCTTTGTGTTACTGGGACTTTGATGCTGGTTAGCTGGAGCTAAGAAATTAGTGGTGATTAAGAAGAGACCAGCATCATTGAGGTGAAATCTTCTGGGAAGTGTTTTTTGAGAGCGCAAAGAGGCTATTTTCCAGAGATAG
This sequence comes from Mus pahari, assembly GCF_900095145.1. Taxonomy (NCBI): domain Eukaryota; kingdom Metazoa; phylum Chordata; class Mammalia; order Rodentia; family Muridae; genus Mus; species Mus pahari. The sequence goes on from NC_034597.1 coordinate 62,163,451, forward strand.
CCAAGGTTGTACCATGTGCTGCGGCTGGACTGGGTAATGTGTAAGAAGAGCCACTCAGGTGGTTGATACTTGCTTTGAAGAAATGAAGGGGTCATGAAGAGTAGCTGAGCCTTAGCACTGTGAGACGCCATGGCAGGCCATTGGTGAAGGTGCAGCCTCAGTTGCAATTGATGAACCAGGAATGAAGGGGTCATGCAAAGGAGTTGAGGCTTAGCACCATGAAGAAAGCCTATGAAAAGCTATTGGTGAAGCCTAATTGCAGCACCAAAACCCCAGTGTATTTGAGAGGCCAGTACCATGAGATGACCATCAAGAACAGCAGCAGCAGTGGAGTACAGGCAGCTGGAGCCTAGAAGACAAGGTGTGTGCTACAAAGGACAGGGCCGGAGAAGTGACCCAAACCCTTGGAGAATCCCAGAAGATCATGAGTGGATCCCAGGTATCGGAAGGTTAGAATTTGATTTTGCTTTTGATTGTAACTGTGCCCTGATATTTTTCCCTCTTGAAGGAAGAAAGTATTTTAGTGGAGCCAACAGTTAAGAGACTTTGAATTGTAAAAAGACTCTGACTGCTAAAAGATTTTGGAAATTTTAAAGGGATTGAAATTTTAATGTGTAAAGAATGTGGGACTTCTAAAGTTATCTAGATCTTGGGGATGAATACAAAAGTAAGAGTTAAGGCTTATTAGTGATCTGTTTATGTGTCAAGTTGACAAGGGGTCAATTGTACTGGCTGGTTTTATGTGTCAACCTGACACAAGCTAAAGTTAACACAGAGAGAAGAGCCTCCCTTGAGAAAATGCCTCCATGAGATACAGCTATAAGGCTTTTTCTCAATTAGTGATCAAAGGTGGGAGGGCTCATTGTGGGTGGTGCCATCTTTAGGTTGATAGTTTTGAGTTCTATAAGAATGTAAGCTGAGCAAGTCAGGGGAAGCAAGCCAGTAAATAACAGTACCTCCATGGCCTCTGCATCAGCTCCTGTCTCCAAGTTCTTGCCCTGTGTGAATTCCTGTCCTGACATCCTTTGGTGATGAACAGCAATGTGGACGTGTAAGCTGAATAAACCCTATCCTCTCCAACTTGCTTCTTGGTCATGATGTTTGTTTAGGAATAGAATTCCTGACTAAGACAGACACTAATATGTACAACATGAATACACTGGATGAGGGGATTAATCATGTTCTAGACATTAAGAAAGAAGACACTTCAAGATTTTTATCATGCTATTTAGAAAAGCATGCAATTTAAAATTTGTAGATTGCTTATTTCTGGACTTTTCCATAGAATACTTTTAGGGTTTGGGTGATGAAATGTAACTGATGCCACAGAAAGTAAACTGTGGAGAAGAATGCCCACGTAACTTTTTGTGGCAGCATAGTCTCTCACTCTTGTCTTATACTCTCACAAACCCCATCTTTGCCATGTCTTTTACACACTATCTTGTAAGATCTTTAAGTGTAACAGATATGCAGACTTTTAGGGTTTGTAGTAGATTCTCTATTTGGTAAGAAACAAATGTTTACTCAAATTAGTTTGAGACTCAGTGATAAAATGAAGGCTGTTGTGAATGTTCTGAGATAGTAAGAAAAGTTAGAGAAAATGAATATTAAATTATATTTCTTTACTCCATTTTAAACACAATTTTTTCGTGTTTTAATATTACCTTGACATTTAGACGAATTCCTTTTGTAAGAAAGTCAGAAAGCACCAAAGATTGAAAAACAGCATGTCACTTCCTGTTATCCACATCTGTCATCAGTATCTGACTATTGAGACCTTGACTGTCATCTGGTCACCCTCAGGTGGGATGGTGTCATGAGCACAGAGAGTCTACAGAAGCACCAAAGGATCTCAGAAGGCTAATATAGTCTCACATGATAGTGACCAACATCAATGCAGTCTACAACTACTTGGAACTCATAGGGCTCATGGTTCTGTGATTATTATCATTTTGGTGGCAGGAATAACTACCATTTATTGCTGCTAACTTGGTACCAGACTGCTGTGTGTATATGCTCTTTGTGTATATGCTCTTTGTGTATGTGCTCTTTGTGTATGTGCTCTTTGTGTATATGCTCTTTGTGTATATGCTCTCTGGTTTTACTTTGGTGACCACATGTAGACATGTGAGCATGAGAAAGCTAGTAGGCAGGGACAGCTCTATCCCTAATCCAAATGTCCTCTGGAGCCCATGCTCTTCAACACGTTGAACACCTAGCATTACTCTTCATATCTTACCTTTTGAGAAGGCCTGAAGTATGAGAGAAAAGGTCTTTACAATGAGAGAGCAATGTGAAATGGAGAGAGCTATTGCTATGTTAGAACTGTGAAGTATGTTCCTTCCCCCACCACCCCCTAGTAAGTTCTTTCTTAAGCATGTACGAAGGTAGGATACTGGTACTAACATGGCTGGCTTACTTATGGAGTGTGGTTGCATGAAATTAACATGGCTCTGCAAGTATGAAGACAACCCAGTAGCATGTAGGTACCATGCTTACCATATGGTTTTGTTTGCTTTTTGTGGCTGTGATAAGACACCATGACCAAAAGCCAGTTGGAGAAGAGAGAGTTTATTTGTCCTACAATTCTGTCATAGTCCATCAATGAAAGAAGTGAGCCAGGAATTCAAGGCAGAAACCAGGAGGCAGGAACTGAAGCAGAAGGCATGGACGAATGCTGCTTACTGGCTGGCGCTCATGGATTGCTCAGACTGTTTTCTTATAGCACCTAGGACTACTTGCCCAGGGGTAAAGTGACACGGCTCCCATTGTGTGCTGGGCTTTCATACACCAATCATTAATCAGGAAAAATGCCTCACAGTCTTGCTTTTAGGTGATCTGATGGTGGCATTCTCTCATTCTCTCACTCAAGGTTCTTCCTAGATAGCTCAAACTTGTGTCAAGTTGACAAAAATCCAACCAGGACACCATATGCTGGATGGTGACATGAGATCCACATGCTGGAAGATAGAATCCTTGGGATGTATGTAGTAGTGTTGCATATATAGCTAGTATAGCATAGCATTTTTGAAGGAAGCATGCTTAGACTGTATGTAATATATCTGAAGTTAGCATGGGTTGAGGAGTTAGAGGTGACATAATGTTAAATAATATGTAGAAGATAGACTTGACCTAGACCAGCTGCAAGACCTTAAGCATGTTGGTTAATTTTTCTGAGCTTTGTTTCTTATCTGTCAGTGGTGGATTGAGAGGTCAAGTTAATGTGTATTAGGTAGGTATCCAGCTGAATGCTGAGAACAAACAAGTACTATTAAGGGTTTGCTGATATACACAGAGTTGGCTGGACTTCACTAAGTGCCTACAATTATGCTAGGTTCCAGAGATGGAGTCATACAGCAGTCACTGTGTTTACCCTGCTAGAGATGGCAAACTGTTCGAATGAAATGTAGCTCCGAAGAACTGTGGAAGGCATTCTAAACTTAGTCTCTGAAGAAAGGCTCTCACCTGTTGTTATGCATGGAAAAAGAAGACTTTATCTGTGTGAAACAACAGCTTCTTCTCTCAGGCTTGCCTTTATCTGGCCCCAAACTATTGTGCCTGTGATGTTAAAATTAGAGATTTATTAATTTGGGTCAAGCATTTCTGTTTTCCCAAGGGCTTGTATAAAAGTGCCAATTAACTGGGAGGTTGGAACGGTTTGCTAATGATATTTTGATGGGTTCTTAGGTGGTAAGTCACAGGAACCTATAACCCACTGAGATCATGTCAGTGAGTCTAGAAGGTGCCTGGAAATGACCCTGGCTCCTTCTGAGGCTGGTGGTCCATCCATGCTATGCACTCAGGGATGTAATAGACAAAGGTATCTTGGGGCAAACTGCAGCCCCCTTTCATGGAAAAGAAAAAAATGTACAAGAAGGGGGTAGGCTGGTGATTGAGAGGAAGGGCAGTGGGCAAACATCCATCTCTAACACGTAACTGGACTGTTTGTCTCTTCTGTGGCTCTCCAATGTCCGCAACAGAAAGTACTTTGGAATATGCAGGACCCAGGGCATCCTGAACCCAGCTGCAATTAGGACTTTGTTCATTCCCTTGGTGTTTTCTCTGAGCCCAGCACCCCATGTCTGTCCTCAGCCATGTGGCTAATGAGAGGCCTATTCAGCCCTCATTAGGAGATCAACTTGGTTTCTTCTGCTCTTCACAAGCTAATTATGTCTCTTTCATTAGTTCAATTTTGGCAATTAATGTACCTCCATATACGTAAGTGACTGTTTGTTTTTAGTCTAAGTGGCATGTGTGCAGCAGTCCTTCTCACATTTGCCTCTTGATCTCATAAAAAGGACCTCCTTCAGGTTCCAGTGTCAAGCCACAGAAACCAATGTGACAAATCTGATATCTGAAAGGGATTTATAGTGTGGATACTGGGTAGCTCTAAGAAGCAAAGAAAATGCCAATCATTGATATCCAGAAATGAGGATGAGCTTTGGGCTGGGGAGGGACAGCGAGGGACTCAATCCTGCATTTGAGTGTCACAGAGCACTGTGGCTCCATATTGGTGAATTCTATAACTCAATGGCCTTATCAAGAGCTCAGATTACAGTTCAGTAATATACCTCAGAGAAAAATTTGAACTCCGATCACCTACATGCATGCCTTGACAAACAAGTTCCCCTGAGTGCAAAACAAACAAACAAAAATTAAATATTTTAGTAAAATAATTGAAGTGGCCATCTCAACATTGGCTATCTTAATATTTTATTCTACCCTTTTCTTACTCTCCTTATTCCACTATCTTACCCCTCAGGGTTTTAAGATGCTAAGGTATTCCAAATGTGTGGTGTGCAGATAGACTCCCCACAGCTGTGATGGAATGAGTCTCTTTGCCTCCCCATCTACTCCTTTCTCTTCTCCGTTCCCTCCTTCCCTTCCCTCAGTCCTCCCTTCCAATTCCCTGCCCTCCCCTCTCTCCTCCTCTCCTCTCTTCTCCTTCTTAAGTATCTCATGGGGGAGAAGCTTTCCTAGTAGCCTCCTAGTGTCTGGTGTTTCCTTAGTTACAACTGTACTGAATCACCGAGAACTGTTGTGACATATAGGGCAATTAAGGCTAAGCAAAGGGCCGGGAAACTTCTTCCGAAAAGAGCCATCAGATATGTGAGTAAACTCTGGGTGTCTAGGAAGTGAAAAGGGGGCAGTTGCCTCTGTTTTGCCACAGCCATATGCAGAGAGTGAGTAGAAGGCTTTTGTAACATGGAAAGACCATGTGAGAATGTCAAATGCATAGGTCGCCCACTCAAATTGCAAAGCAGTGGTAAAATTCACACTCAAATGGTTACATATGTATGGCATAAGAGTAACCACTGGGGGTGAAGCTTTGGGAAAAACATCACAATGGATGCCCAGATCAAACTGGATCATTAGTGAGACTAGTGCTAAGATAAATCTATGTGACATTGGCTGCAATGAAGATGATCGTTTTTTCTTTTGAGATGAACCTGAATGTTGACTTCCTGTACTGTCAGCCAGTCATCAGCCAGTATGGGTACCTGGTTTCAGAAGATCCCAGACAGTTGGAGGAAAGGGAAAGGTGATCTACTTAAGAGTGGAAGGAAGAACTTGGTGCAAAAGAAATCATCTGACGATTGGGATTGTTGGCTGGGAACAGCACTGTCTCTAGGTATCTGAAAGATGAACAAGAGAGGGTTAGACTCATTCTTCTTAGAAATGAAAGACTGAATAAAGACCCATATGCAGAAATCCATAGGAGGAGATGCTAAATCAGTAGGAAAAAAAGCCCCTTAACTTTTCATAGCTGTTCCCAGTTCATATAGTTTCTATACCAAATATAGTAACCTAAGGCAGGAATTTATACCTTCCTGCTCACATGGGGTGTTGATGTTCTAAGAAACATGCTGACTTGCTGCCTATTGTCCAGCTCAGCATTTGGTTAAATCTTTGTGTTAGGTCATGAGAAACACTCATTTAGAGTTAATGTTAGTGAGACTGATGGGGAGATTGGACAGTGTCCACTAATCTGTATATTTCCTTGAATTACCTTGGGTTTCTTCTCTGTGTATCTACAGACAGATAGGAACATTGCTCATATTTCCACACACAGAGAATGTTTCCTTCTGTACAGCATTCCTGGCAGCTGTGAGTGGAGACATAATAAACCACTGTCTATTTTTGGTTTGCACACACATGCCAAACCAGCCCATATAGGAACCAAGACTGGGCCTTTCCTCTCCCTATACACGGCTTTGGATATGAGCCAGCTTGGATAACAGGATGCTGATTGTGACTGTGGCTGTTGACATGCATGGAGTTCTGGGTCACCGCATGCACAGCCTCCTTGGATCTTATTCAGATGCGTCATTTCTCATTATGATGATTTTGCTGTCTGACTTAGGACTTGGCAGGTCCTGAAGAACTTCAAAATCAACCCTATTGGAGGGTGCTTGGTCATTTCGTGTCCTATGGCCAAGCATTCTCTTTATTGGGCCCACTGTTATTCCAGGAACAGTTTTCTTAAAAGATGCATAATCCTTGATTGTAGCCGGCCTAGCCTTGGTCTAGAATTCCAGTGTCATATGGCTTGTCCCCTATTCTTCCTCCATACTCCATCTTGCGTTTTCCTCCATCATAGATATTTCCAGCACCACATGATATTCCAGGTTGTGGGATCCAAATAGTAAGACTACACTGTAGCTTGTTAGTGCAATAGAACTCCTTCCTTCTGCTATTCAAAGCTGATGAACACATACATTACCCATATTTTTATTACTCTAAATTTAGGTCTAATGGAGCATCTAACTAGCATCTCATTTAGTATCTCTGACTAGCAATACAAAACTCAGACCTGGATCAATAAACCTCAAAATGCTTTTCTTGGATCCTTCTCTCAGTATCCTGTCACAGATCAACTTGGGGGAAAGATTGAGGAATTCAATATGATTCAAACCTGCCGTAGCACTGAAGGTCCCTCCCTTCCTTCCCATCAATGTGGGCACAGGTTGTATTACTGGACAAGGGATAGCAAGTAGGTAAGGTGAGCATCCTTCATCCTCCACTGCTGCTGCTCAGAGTACTGCTGATAAGCTACATCTTGGCTTATCTTTCTATTTCCCTCATACCCTGGTTTGTAAACTTTCCTTTGTTATTCCCCCCAAGGACTTTTCTTGCCTGGCCTCTAGGTCATTCTGCAAGCCCTGATTTCCTGTCTCCCCTGGCTTCAGCTTTAGCCTATTCTAGTGTCTTTGCTTGTCTTTGCTTCTTCATCCCTCCTACCTATTTCTCAGACAACTCAGGCATTTCTATATCATCAGTGTTGGCTTTCTTTTGGAGGATGAGGTGGTTTCTAAGAGCTTCTCTTACTTCATAGGCCAGTAGCAATCTTTCCCAATTCCCTAGGATGTTTTATAATAAGGAAGCCTCAATTGGTATATTATTCCTTTTGTAGTAGGGGCCCCTTGATCAAGCATCTTTATAATCCAGTACTAGTTCTAAATGCCTAGCCCTAACTCAAATCTGCTAACTCTTAGATATCTCTGTGGTAGACCAGAGTCATTTTCCCTCTTTATAACTCAGATTCATCCTAGTTATCAACCTTGTTTCCAAGAAAGGAAGTAATGTTAGCTCTTGTGAGAGGCACCTGCTGCCTTTTAGAATGTCTCCATCTTTTACAACATTTACTATCACAGCAAAAACTTCTAGCTCCTTCCAGGGAAGCAGGAGTCTTTGCAACCAGCTCTCAGAACTAAGCAGAGCTGGCAGAGCTAATGTGCTAAGAGTCATTGATCCAAACATCCCCATCTTATGTTTCTGGGACACAAAATTTTCCTCACCAGAGTTTTCATATTAATGCAACAGATCCACCTTTTATGACTATTCTAATATTTGATGAAACATAGAGGGGCATCTTGGCAAGTTTATGTTTTAGCCATTGAAAATGTTAGGGCAGCTTGCGTAGTTTGCTTACTTAGCCTTGAGTTCGCTGGATCTTATTATCCCTTCTTGTGGCAAGGATAGGACTTATCAATAAGCAGGCAGTTCCTTTTGTTTTGTAGGCAGGTCCCCATGCTTTTCAATGTAGCCATGGTGTTGCTTTCCACTGGAATCTTATCACCTACAATGATTTTCTCACCACTGAGGTGCTTTTGCAGATCAGCACCAGTAAAATCTTCAGCACCTGGCTACTCCTTCTTGCAAGATCGTAACTAGATAAAGTGAGGCAGGTAACGGCTCCGGGCAACCTACCCTTGATCTTGTCCAGTCACTTCCAAGCTTTCCGTGATGGCTGCCTTCATGTTCTAAGCCAACAACCACACCACTAGCGTCTCGGCTTCCATTGTCTTCTTTCTATCTTACACCCTTGTGCTCACCCTTTTCTAAGGGATATTATGTGGGGTACACCAGAATGATCAAGGATAATCTCCCTATTCATAATCCTTAATTTACTCTCATTCACACCAGTTCTTTCTCAGCACTCGTCTTAGGGATTACGACATGCATATTGGGGGAGGCATTATTTAGTCGGCAGAAGGGGTTTCTTCTGTACAATATGGTAAATATGCATGAAGAATGGATAGTAAGAATTAGTGAAGTGGAAGGGGTAATAGGGCATTGTGAAGAACCAATGAAAACAGTATTCTCAGCAAATGCCACCTGTGCTTATCTGTGCTACTGGAAGGACTGTGGCTCAGTTACCGTACCTTTAACTCCAATTCACAAGTCCCGTGAGCTGAGGCTTCATGGTGGCATGGTTAGAAAGGTGACTCTCTTTCCCTCTGAGTTAAGGCTAACATACTGTCTGCTGACTGAGCTATCACAGGAGAAGTTCCTACCCTGGGCAGGTGCAGTCTCTTATGCTTAAGTTCTATCATTTCTTCCACCCTTGTCTGGAAAGAAACTGATTGATTACAGCTGTGTGCTGGCCTAGAGGTTCCACTTCCTGGCTAGTGCTTTGGCTTCCTGATGCCACCTGGGAGGTGCATGCAACCTATCTGACCTGGTGTTAGTCAACTGGAGTCACCTACCCTTCCTTTGCTCTTTCATTCCTTCATTTATTTTCCTTTCACATCTTCCCGTTCTCCTCCCCCCATATCCCTCTCTCTTTCTTCTCCTCTATGTTGTTGATATGAATGACTTTTATAGCATCATCACTAATATATTTATAGATATTAAAAGTAGACATGCTTACATGATTATACGAAAACAAATAACATTCATAAATCAAATAAAAACAAAATCACAAAACCAATAATACATAAACAGAATAACCGAAGGAGTCATATTTTTAAAGAAATGAATTGTCCCTTGCAATGGTGCTGCCTGCCTTAGTACCAGTTGTTTTGAGTGACAGTGTTTGGCCTCTGGTAACTGAGCATTATTTATTCTCCTCTCATTATTTTAAAAAAAGCTAGCATAATATTTCTTATTTGTGATTATTAGCTCAAATTTAAGCTTGGGTATCAAACTGATTTGACAGACTCATTTATAAGTACTTACATTGTATGAAATACATTTTTATTATTCATTTTAAATTATGAAGATAAAACTCAAATACTCAAAGTGAAATTATAAGAGAGGACCTGGGGGTGTCTGGGAATATTCTTCATGATCAAACACCGAGATAATGAATGTAGATATGCTCTTCAAAAGTTAAAAAGAGTTAATAGTTGCTAGAAGCCATTGCAGAGGCAAGACAGCAAGCTGAAGCCAGTTGCCTTCACTCACATGAGATGCCTTTCCTTACCACTGCTGCTGCCTGGCAGTCGCCAAACAAGCCAGAGCACTACCATTTCTGTTTCATTTTGTATTTCTTCAAATCTCTAGTCACACTAGTGGCTGAGGTACCAGAATTCAGCAGGTATGAAGCAAAACCGAATTCCCCAATAAGGGCAGGATCCCCGCAGGGGAGTAAGATCCGTAGGGAAAGGAGATAGGCTCTGACTAAACTCAGTTTCTGGACCTGACCCCACCTCTCATTACCTCACAGGAAGGTCAGTAGTTTTTCTGTTTTGCCAACTATGGTGACTCTGGACTCTCTAGGGGGGTCATATTTACAGAGCTGGAATAAATTGTTTTCAGGCCTTCCTAGGGATCTTTAATCCTTTTAGTGCAAGGTTAACATCACTCATCATGACCTTTGGGATGCTGTTCTGGGAAGATAAAGGGAGACGCTTGAGGGTTCTTCTCTCCTCTTGCTTCTTCTCCTTTCTGTAACTTTCCCTTTCTCATTCTGTTTTAGACTATTCTCCTTTCCTGTCTCCCTTGGTTAACCAAGGACATAGATTTTACAGTTACAGGATCCTCATCCCCTTTTCCTTAACCTCGGCTATCACATTTGGAGTTAATTATGTTGCCGCTAAACAAAGAAAATCATAATAAAATACTATTAATGAAAATAGTATCTCCCATTTGTATAATAGTTTGGCATTTATAAAATGTGATTAAGTTGCTAAGCCATTTTTCTTGTGACCCTTACAGCAACCTGTGACATCAATTTTGTCAAAAGAAAACAAAAGCTCAAAAAGTAAGTATTTTCCCTCCCCCATCTCTGTTGTCTGTCCTCTTCTTTCTCTTCTTCCATCTCTGTCCTGTCTATCTTTCCCCCTCCATCTCTGTTGTGCCTACCTTTCTTCTCCTCCATCTTTTCAACTTCCTTCTTCTCCATCTCTGCAACATCTTCTTCATTCTTAGCTTCCTCCTCTACCCTGCATTCGGAACCGCTCCCCTTTTGTCCATTGGCAGAGGTGAGGCAGGTAAGGATGCATGCTGCAATGGGACACAGAAGCCTTTATAGCTGAGAGTGGAGTATTAGTGCTCAGTTGGATCCTGGGCATCAATATAGTGACTAAAATATATCCAACATTAAGCAGAACATGTAACTCGCCCCCAGAAACACAAACCAAGCTGGTCCATAGAAACCAAACCTAAATAGACTTGTGCAAATATTTAAGTGACAAAGACTTCAAAGTAACGTTTACAAATATTCCAGAATGAAACAGGAAAAATGAGAATGCTTAAGCAAATAAGAGGCTTCAATACAAAAAGGAGGGGTTTATGAAAAATCACATAGAATTATGGAGTTGAAATGTATAGTTGAGACAAAAATCTGCTCGTGCTCAGTAATAGATTTGAGTAAAAGAATGAAGTCTTAGAGGGAGTTGAGGACAGGGCGGTAGAAACTATGTAATCTTCAGATTAGAGACTTTAAAAAAGGAGAAGGAAATTGAGAAGAGCTCACGCCCGTAAGACAGAATCAAATAAGTGAATGAGAAAGTTGTGGAATGAAAAATGTAGAAGGAGAAAATAGGATGATAAAAGAACTCACCATTTGAAGAAATAAAACCTTTCACAGCCTCACATTTAGGAAAAAAGAAAAAAATTCAATGAACCAGAAGTAAACAAATCTAAAGAGTAGCCTACTGTAACCTACCATCACCTTACAATCAAACAGTTGAAATTCAGCCACCACAGAAAATCTTGGAAGAACACAGGAAAAAGGACTTGGTATATACAGAGGGGAACAGCATCAAGTGTTTAACTGTTGACTTCTAAACAGAAACAAGAAAGGCCAGGAAGTAGAATGATGTAGTCTGTGTATGTGTTTCTCTTTCTCTCCTGCCCTGTCCGTGTACATGTGTGTGTGTGTGTGTGTGTGTGTGTGTGTGTGAGTGCGTGTGTGTCTGTCTGTCTGTCTGTCTGACTGACTGTCTGTCTGTGTGTATGCATGGGTGTGCGCATGTATGTGCATGCATGTCCATCTGTCTGTGCTATCCATGTGTGTGTGTAGCTTAGAGGATGTTAGATGTCTTCTTTTATTCGTTCTTTGTCTTTTTTATTTTCTTGAGACAGGCTCTCTCACTGATTGCCTTGACTACCTAGTCAGAAAGCCCCCAGGTTCCTCCTGTCACTGCCTCCTAGTATTGAGATTATAAACTGTAGGCAACCACACTGACAGCAACTGAAACTCACAGGGATAAATAATTAAACATCCCCAGAAATGATGAATAGGAAGAAAACAAGGAAAGAACATATAAACCTGTTTTCCTTATTTTTCTTCTGGTAATTTTCCTAATAGTCAGCAGATTTTATAAACAACAATTATGGTGCTATATGTTAGCATTATAATGAAGACATGTTCTATCTGTGGATAAAACCTACAGCAGAAGCAAGGAGGAAACAATGGAGTTAACAGTAGCTTAATTGCTGTATTTTACTATAATTAAGTTAGTATTAACCATACTTAATTTCAAGGGTGTTGTGATGGTTAAAAATGCATTTTGCAATCCACAGAACAAGTAAATAGCTCATGAATTCATTGTTGGTTAATTCAAAGAAAGAACTAAAGGGAAGAAATTAAAAGTAATAGAGAAATTAAGGAAAATGCTTAGAACAAAAGAAGGACATAAAAGAGAAACAAATGCTTTTATGTAAAGGAAATACAAGGCAAGACAGAAAATGTAAAAAACAAATAAATAAAAAGTAAAAGCATGGCCATTGTGTTAATTTTGGATGTGCCATTAAGTCAATAAGTAGGCAAAGATTTCTGTGTTGCTTTGAAGGAAAATGGAAACCATAGACTCATATATTTGAGTGTTTGTTTCCAAGTTGGTGGACTTTTTAGGAAGGATAAGTAGGTGTGACCTTGTTAGAGAAGGTAAGTCAAAGAGGGTGAGCTTTGAAGTTTCAAAAACCCTAACCAGGTCCAATCTGCTCCCTCTCTGCCACTATCTTGCCAATGAGATATACATTCTCAGCTATTGCTCCAGCGCTATGCCTGCCTGCCTGCCGCCATTTTCCCTCCTATGAGTGTCTGAAATTCCCTCTGAAATTGTAAGCAAGGCCCCAATCAAATGCTTCCATTCATACATTGCCTTGACCATAGAATCTCTCCACAGCAATAGAAGAGTAAGATAATCAGCATATTACATTTTTTTAAAACAAGATACAATTCTATGCTACCCATGAGAGGCATATTTCACTTTACAACCTAAGTAACTGAAAGTAATAGGATGGAAAGAGACACAGCAGGCAATAGTAACTACATGCAAGCTACAGCAACTATGTCATTATTAGTCAAGATAAAATTTAAGTGTTATTACAGAAAAAGGAATTTCCATAATGAAGGCCAAGGTACCCAGTCGATATTAAGTCAAAGGCATACTCACTTTTTACAAAGCTTCCAGACACATTTATCTAAGGTAGAATTAAGAGTAAAAACAAAATTTGATGACTAGAGTTGGGTGTTTTAACAGTTTCCCTAATGCTACTTCAATGAACAGCTGGACAGAACTGCAATGGCTTGAATTTGTTTCTTAGAGTTTTCCATCTCACAGACTTGGTTCCTGGAGACAGTGTGCAAGAGATGAAACTTTTAAGGGACATTTCAAGTGGAAGGTGGATGGTTTTGTTAAGTGAGAACTGGGCTCCTGGACATGACCATAATCCTTCTCCTGTATGAATTGTCACTACTGCATGAACAAAGGGACCACTACTGTACATCTGGGATGTGTCCATGGGAATTACCAAGCCTGGGTAATATTGTTCCATTTTAACAAAAGAATTGAAAAGTTAAATGCAGATGAGGCTTGTGAAAACTTTAGAAATGGCAAATGCTCGATGCCATTATGCCTTATGACGCATCAGCCAGCTGTGGATCCTATGTACAATAGGCATAAGGTAATCCTGGAGGGGGAAATCCCTTTCAGTTAGTGACATAGTTTTCAGAATAAATAGCATAGTGTGACTCACATGCTTATGATAATGCTGGCAGAAACCTCCAGTCATTTAGGTGGCAGCACATCTAGTTAGGTACAGCTGTCCAACGACTATTACTGGTTTATGTATAACATATATACACACATGGATATATATGTATATGAAAATATTTGTAAAATATAAGCCAGTAATATTTATATGGTCATTGAGAGATGTTCAGTATATAAAGTACTTGCCACAGAACCATAATGAAGAACTAGAGTTTGGATCTCTAGATCCCAAATAAAAAGCTTGAGAAGGACATGGCAACTGATTATACATTAGAGGCAAGATGGTAGATTCCAGAAAAGGCTTGTTAGGTAGATTAGCTTTGGGTTCAGGGAGACCCTGCTTCAATAAATAAAGAGAATCATAGAGCAAGACACTTCATGCCAACCTACGGTCTTGACACCTGTGCGTGCAGCATGCCAACTCACACCATGCAGAAATGCATACACACGCATCCCCTCCATCACACACATGCACTCACAGGACCCCTCCCCAAACTGTTTGTGTGAAGCCTCTGGCAGGACAGTGGGGATGAACGGCAGGAGATCCCTGTCACAGCTGATGACAGCTCCATATGGTTACTGTTCCTGAACATCATTCACTGGGACAGGTATAGGACTGGAAGACAGTGACATTGATGATCTTGACCCCATGGGTCTAGCACCAGAACTCAGGCTCTTCGGCTTCCTGACTCAAATTCTACTTTCTGCAGCTTAGCTTTGAACTGCTTGCAGCTCACGGTCTCAGACATGGAGGTCCTTCCTTTTGTCAGCTGATTCACTTGCAGCTTGAGGAACCATCCCACATCTGCTTTGCTCTTGTCTCTATGTCGACAGATGAAAACAACTAGGGAAGAAGTGAGCCTCACAGAACTTCTCCTACCTCACTTTCCTATGTCTACTCCTAGGGAAACTTGGACAAAACTTTCCAAGAGAAATAAACCTACTGTTTCTTTAGCATGCACTCTCTGTCAGGAACTATGTCAAAGCACTTTGTTGAATTGTAAGATTAGGTATTATCTTACTTTTTGTTTTTGCAGACAGGCAAGTATCTGCAAATACCAGATAGCTAGCTGAGTCAAGGTCACCTAACGAAGGGGAAGAACCTGAAGGTGAGCCCAAGCAAATCTGGCTTCCCTGCCTATGCATATAAACTCCACACTCAAATTCCAAAGTGAGTTCCTAGGAATGGCAAGAACATGGTCACCTCCCCCTAAGCACTTCAGCTCTTCAGTGTGGGTGACCCAACTCTGTCCCTGCCCCTGTCCCTCCCAGTCCCCTGTCCTTGGAATCCTTGGGAAGCCATCATGGGTGACTGCTTTTTCCTGAATCCTCCTCCAGCTGCAAAAGCATTCTGCAATTCAAGCCCAATGTTTAGTGAATTATGTTTCTCCAAATTGCTACATTAATAAGGGCCATGTGTTTCTAGAGGATCATTAATTACAGACACATTTTTATTTCCTTCTGAAATATGGCTCATGTTTCTGTGCCACGTGGTACAGGAGCAATCCTGCTCAGCATGCCTGTGTGTTGCTCCTGACATCTGTCTCTCACTACCCAGGGCAAAGTGCCTTCACATTCCTTACTGTTTGCATCCTTCTTCCTCCTTGGTGGTCATGTCTTTCCCCTAAACCAGAGTGCCTTCCTGCAAATCTGGGTAGCATGGAGGTCCCCATTTCTCAGCTCTTTCCAGTCTAATCCAATGGAAACCACAATGATATTTATGGAATGAAGAAGCTAAATGATCCTCTGCTATGACCCCTGCCAAGGCATTCCAGGATAATGGACAGCTTGGTAATATTCAGGATGTGGGTGAATTCACCATATACCAAGTTAATAGAAAAAGAAGAGTTAATAAAGACACTGAAAAGGCTGTAAAATGTCTTTCCAAAGGGCTTTTGTTGCTAAGAGTACAGGAAATCTCCTTTAATGATAAAGGGCATTGGTGAGGTCTTTTTGGTGGCACACCTACTTGAGGCCCGTATCTAGACAGTTAGGTGGACATTTCATTATTTTGCAGAGGAATAATTTTACAATGTGAGTTCTTCTCAGGACTGGTGATCTGTGCAAGATGTCATGAGTTACTAGGGGTCAGGCTCCTGATGATCTCAACCTGCTCATTAAAGAATAGAATTCTCAACAGCGGTGTCATTGTGCCTCAGGATAGATTGCAGCTAGGATTCGCTAAGGTTAATTATTTTCTGGTCTTGCTTGGAGGTAGCTCTGGTGAGTTTGGTCTGAGTCTAGTCTGCTCAGAGGTAAAACACCCTTGTTCTGAGGCTAGAATAGCTCCTATATCTCCTGGAATGGTGACAATATTCCCCTCAAAGATTCACCTGGATTGAAGATGGCAGTGGTAAATAACTCTGGTATGTAATGTTCCTTGACTATGCCAAGGGGCCTGTCTTAATCAGAACAACTGATGACTTCACTCTTAGGTCCCAGTTCTGAGAAGGAAGACTAAGACAAGAAACCCGGTGGGGGTGGGGCATGTCTCTTGTCCTCCGTTTACTGAGGTTTCAAGTTAGAAATTCCACCCTTTACTCATTTTTGAGGGCTGAGGCCCAGGAAGCTCAGGTTTATATAGACAGTTACAGAACTGTTCCTTCCTTTATTGCAGCCCGTATCCTTAGACATGGGCTTTCTCCAGATTTCTGCTCTGTTTGCTACCTTGCTACCTAAAAGCTTTCTTCTGCCTCCATCCATGTGGCTCCCAAACATTATTGTTTATTAGAATCACCCCGGGGAAAATTTTTTCAAACACTTAAACTGTGGCCATGTCTACCCAATTCAGAATCTTAGAGTGACTCATGGGTACCGGTGTTTCCCACAGTATTTTGCACAATTGCCCTCTGCAGGTAAGTTTAATAATCCACTTGGCAGGCGGCTGTGGCTTGACAGGTACTTGTGGCACAGGCCTTTAAGCATAATACTGAGGCAGAGGCAGAGGCAGAGGCAGAGGCAGAGGCAGAGGCAGAGGCAGAGGCAGAGGCAGAGGCAGAGGCAGAGGCAGAGGCAGAGGCAG
>NC_034597.1:62180237-62210675 GCF_900095145.1 Mus pahari
CAGAGGCAGAGGCAGAGGCAGAGGCAGAGGCAGAGGCAGAGGCAGAGGCAGAGGCAGAGGCAGAGGCAGAGGCAGATGGATCTCTGTGGGTTTGAGCCCAGCCTAGTCTACAGAATGAGTCCAAGGACAGCCAAAGCTATACACTGAGAAACCCTGTCATGAAAAACAAAACAAAATAAAACAAAACAAAACCAACCCAACCCAACCTGACCCAACAACAATAACAGAATCTATTCCACCCCTGCTGCTCAAAGCAGAATCCACTCTTCAGGGATATGAGCAGCACCTGGGAGCTGATTAGAAATGCAGACTCTCAGGCTCCACCCCAGATGCATGGAGTCAGAATTATCTACATTTTAATAAGATCTCCCATGATTTGTATGCGCCTTAAAGTTTGAAAAGCACTCCAGCTCAAAATGGTTTTCAAATTTTCGTCTGTGAAAGAATCACCCAGAGAGCTTGTTAAAAATAAAAAAAAATTAAAAAAAACCTAATTCAGTAGTTCTGGGATGAGGCTAGGGATCTGAATTTTTTTTTTAAAACAAGATCCCCAGTTAGTTCTGACATGGTCCTACCCTGACAGCACACCTTGAGGTTTAGCGCATCCAGGAATGGGGCTGGGGTCCTTTGGATGGAGGCCAACCTTAAGGGGATGAGGCTCTCTTCTCCAGGCAGCATCAGCTTAGCACCTAAGAGAGAAGAGGTTTTCTAGGTCAGGGGAGACTTCCTAGAAGATTAGATACTTTCACTCTCCCCTAAGATCTACACTGAGGCGGGTCCTCTGTCCATTTGTTCTCCACTTGACCACGTCTGCACTTTTCTGATTTAGATACATATCACACGGCATGAGATTCATCATTTTCAAGTGTTCAACTCAGCGGTTTTAGTATATTCATTTAGTTTTGCATCCATCCAATATCTAATTCCAAAACACTTTCACTATCTCCCAAAGACACCCCAAACTCATTAGCAGGCGATTCTAGTTTCCTCATGGTTCTCTCACAATGGCTAATTGACTTTCTGGCTCTATGAGTTTGGCAATTGAGGACATTTCCTATCTGTACAGCCATGCAAAGAGTGGGCCTCTGTTTCTACTTCTTTTACTTCTTTCACTTATGGAGGGCGATGTGGGTGTTCCAGAATCCATGTTGCAACAAGTAATCAGGTCTGCAATTCTGATTGTTTAGCCTGTTGTGTGAATGTTTCCTGGGGAGAATGAGGAAATGTCTTTTCACTCCAGATAAAGCACCTAAAAACAAACCAGAGAGGATTCCAGCCATGGCCAGCTTGAACCAATTTAATTACTTTTAATTACAGGGATGTGGGTGAGAGGTTATCCTGAGAGTATGGAGCAGCTTGGGAGTGACTATGTGACTCTGGAAAATGTCCACTCAGTAACAGTGACACCATGAGAGTGACAGAACATTAATAGGCTCAATCTTGTGCCTATTGTGTGTACAGATAGTCACAGCTCCTGAGGGTACCTTACTATCATGCTTGGAGGCATGACACTGCCTGTACCTGGGGACTTGATTGGTCTTAAATCTCCTGAAGGAAGCCCCTCATCAAATCTTCATCCTACCTATTATTCCCTTAGTGCTCAACCTACTAATTTTCAAAGACTCAGTGCTGATACCACATCGAATGTCTCCAAGGGCCATTGGAATAAGAATGGGCCTTCCAGGCCTTAAGGTACAACCTCACTTTTAAGATGAGGAAACTGAGGTACAGAGGATTCTGGTCACTTGTTTAGACCTTTTGGAATTCCTTAGGAATCAGAAGGGGGATGTAGAAATTGGGAGAAAGGGATGAGGATAAATGGCAGAAAAACCAAGAAGAGGATGCCACGAGGCATCCATGATCCAGCCTGGAACTTCGTGCCCCTAAGGAGAAAAAAAAAATGAAGCTTCCAACTGAGATTTATATCTGAGATTTTCAAGTTTTCAGAGGAGAGTGCAGAAAAGACACATTTATTGAGAGATGACAAATTCCCTCTTTGCAGATTTATTAGAACTTGTATGGAGCTGGATCATAGATTTTTTTTTTTTTTGGCAAAAGCCTTAAACTTTTATATCCTATCATAATGGTAAATGGAGTCCAGTAAGCAGTTTAAATTATTCTTGATTAAATACTCCTCCCATAATGTCAGCTACAAGCCCTTGCCCTTCCACTGGGTCTGGGTGGTGGGGGAAATATTGGCAGGCCTCCTGGGAGAGGCAGAGTCGGGGGATAAAAACCTTTACAATGGTAAACAGGTGTTTCTGTCTGGCATCCAGGGACTAAACTCTTTAAAAAAAAAAAAAAAAAAAAAAAAAAAAAAAAAAAAAAANAAAAAAAAAAAAAAAAAAACATGGAACAGGTTATGGTCCAATGATCAAATAATCACATTAAATTGGCAAAAAAATTAAATGTTTGCTTTCATGACTGAGACCTTAAAACTCAGGGGCATATTTAATGTATGGACAAGTAGATTTTCTCATTATGTATCCTCTCTCCTCTTTCCCTTTACTCCACTCCAGCTCCAAATGGCTTCTGTGTTAGTCCTTAAACACGCCAAGGACTCTGCAGCCTCAGGGTTTTTGCATATCTTACCCCTCCTAGAAGTGTTTTCTCTCAGATATGGCTGTGATTTCTCAGTCACTATTTCTCCGATGTCTCTTTAAACATCAACAGAGAGACTTCTGGCTGTTAAAAAAAAAAAATGGCTAAAGAGGTGAGAGAAGATGGTCAAGCACAATGAGGTAAGATGAAAATACCCAATGGAACCCTAACGGAGAAGAAGCCTTTCTGCAGAGAACGGGGATGGAAGCAGAGACTCATGGCTGCTCCTGGTGCTGAGAATAAGGGTTGAGGGCACAGCCTTTGCAGGACGTGTATAATATCCCCACGGAGGCTCAGAGAACATCTTGAATACGTGAACAGAAAGAATAGAAGAGCTGAAAGATAGGGGAAGGGGCTGTGAAATGTCATCCATGACCGAGATACTGCCATCACAAGGCCACAGCACCTCTGGCTTCCTGCACTGGACACACACAAGAGTGGTCGTGTCTCTAGTCAGTCATGGGTGAAGAAAGCACTCTCGTCTCCCCAACCACTCTTTGCTAAATTATTGGCCACTGATAGATTTCCCCTGGCCTATGTGTAGGGTACCATTGTCTTCAATTGTGCAACATGAGCCCGGTAGAACCGCACGGGATCCAATGGCCCATTCCAAGTCATGCTCACATAGATAACTCCAGTTAGACTCATTAGGTCACAAAACAGAACAGAAAGACCAATGTGGTTAAGAGATTTAGGGCATGGTAGGAGGGAGATAAGAGAAGCTGAGGGATGGAGTAATCAGAATGTGTTATAAGCACATATGAAATTGTCAAAGAACATATTTAACTAATAAAAATTCATGCAAAAAATAGAAAAATTTGTATCTATTGTTTATTTTTCTTTGTCTTGTTTTACAACCCAGTCATCCAAAGATTCCAATGGTAGAAAAGTAGAAAAATTGTTGAGAACATTTCATAGGAGAAAATCTACTGATTGTGAACAGCTCATGAGAGCACATTCAGCATTGTAAGCTAGAAGATGCTGTGTTGTCATATAGAGGAAATACTTTCTACCCATATGAAGGCAGTTCAGGTTAGAAACTTGTATGCTCAAATACTGGATTTCCTAGCCTTTTGTTTGTAACTGGTCTTATGTATGTTATTGGTGGTGCAGATGTGGTATTGTATGTGTATGGTGGCATATATGTGGTGTTATATATATGGTATATGTGAGTATGATGTGTCATATATGTGTGTTGAAGTATATATGGTGTTGTGTGTGTTATGATACATGCATGCTCTGTAGGATGTGTGTGATGCTGTGTGTATAGTGTGGAGTTGTGATGCTATGTATGTGATAGTTGATGGTATGTTTGGGTGTGTGGTACATGTATGGTGTTGTGTATATAGTATTTATATATATTGTATTATATGTGTGTTGTGTTTTATATGTATGGTATTGCATGTGTAGTGTTGTATATGTTATGTTATGTATATCTGGCATTGTATATGTTGTGTTGTATGTATTGTGAATTCTACATGTGGTGTTGTATGTATGGTGGAATGTGGTAGTATGTGCTCTGTTGTATATGTGATATTGTATCTGTAGTTTGCTGTGAGTGGTGTTATTTATGTGTGTTGTATGTGTGTGTGTGTGTGTGTGTGTGTGATGGTGATAAATGTGTGATACTGTATCTGTGGGGTGTTATGTAAGTAGTATTATATGTATAGAGTTGTATGTGTGTTATTGTATGTGTGTGTTATATATGTGATATTGTATTTATGGTGTTGAGTATATTGTGGGGTGTGTGCATATGTGTATGGTGTCTTAAGAGTGGTGTTGTATGTGTGCTGTGCTATATATGTTGGGTTGTATGTGTATATATGTTTATGTATAGTATATGGACTTGTTGGTATAGCTGTGTGTATATGCATGTGTGTCCCCAGCTATGAATATACTTTCTTAATTTCTAAGTCTTCTTGATTTTGAATAAGAATTTTTCATGGTCATTCATGTTGTTTTGTGGCTGCTCCTTTATTTCACTGCTGGATAGTACCAGGATATGATTACAATACCATTTGCTTACCAGCTGTCCTGCTATTAGGTATTTGGATTTTCCCTCTACTTTGGGGCTATAACAAATGAGGTTGGCAGCAGAGTTGGGATGAATGGGAGGCAAGATGAAGAAACAGGCTGAGGAAACTTTTGAAGGTGATAGAGCCATTCATTATGCAGATTGTGGCTACTGTTCTACCACTATAAAGAAGTGTCACATTTTTTACTGTAAATATGTGCTGCTTATTATATGGCAATTACACTGCAAAAAAGCCATCAAAGTTATATCAAAGTTAAAATGATACCTATGACTTAGCCAAAGAACTGAATGTGTAGACCATGGACAGGGGGGTCTTACAGCTAGGAAATTATCGGTCTTGTTTTGGGGATAGAAGCATTCCTTAGACACTGCCTGATCTTGAACCTTCTAGAAGTCTAAGTTATCAAGGCTGGTAAGAAAGGCTCTAGATCAGCAGTTGTGAACTATGAGTAACAACCCATTTGAGGATAGAATGACTCTTTCACAGGGCTCGTACACCAGATATCCTGCATACCAGATATTTACATTATGATTTACACAGTGGCAAAATTACAGTTAGTATATAGCAATGGAAGTATTTTATAGTTGAGGGTCACTACACAAGGTCACAGCATTAGGAAACTTGAGAACCATTGCTCTAGATGGTCTTGGATGTCTGGTGACTTCTGCTTTCATGGTCCTACCCTGGGTTAGCCTGTCTTCCTTAGGACAGAACTCTCTTGATTTCCAGCGCTACCTTACACTTGCCTCTAGCTCCTGGGGTACTACAAGTCCCATGTACCTTGAGCCAATCAGATCACTGTGTTGAAGTCTTCAGCTGAAACTGGATTTATCTAGTGTACCTTGCCATCCCATCAACTTTCCTTCTTGGATTTGAAGTCCCATGATTAGTGCTCATACCTGGCTGCATGTCACCTTGGGAACTGGCTCTCCTGTCATTTGGAACAGAAGCTCTGCATCCCAAGTAATATTATTTATGTTAGAATCTGTCTTGCCTGGTGTTAATATGGGCACCCTACCTTGACTTTCTTGTACTATGTGATTTTCTCTGTGAACTGCTAGGGTGTTTTGTTTGTTTGTTTGTTTGGTTAGTTTCTTTTTCATTTGTTTGTTTTTGTTGTTTTTTAATGAATGTGTATGTGCAGGTACATGTGTGTGCAGATGTGGATGCATGTGTTTGTAAAGGCTGGAATATGACTATGGGTATCATCTTTAGGAATACCATTCCCCTCTCTTGGAAGCAGAGTCTCTCATTTTCCTGAGCTCACCAATTAAGCTAGATTGGCTGACTGATGAGTACCAGGGGGCCTGTTGCTCTGCCTTACAGTCCTGATATTACACAGGCACACTACTACACTTGGTGTTTTAGTTGGGTTCTAGATGCTAAACATAGATCCCCATGCTTATAAGGCAAGCGTTATACTGAGTTATCCTCCAGACCAGATTTTAGTTTTTAACCATAAAGTAGTTCTCTCTCTCTCTCTCTCTCTCTCTCTCTCTCTCTCTCTCTCTCTCTCTCTCCCTCTCAGCAGCAATGTATAGTTGTTCCTAACTGTGTGTGTTGAACCTGTGCCTTTTGTTTGATTATTGTTTTCATCATTTAAATCTGATGCAATTAACGGGAAGGTTGGATTTATCTTGAAATCCTTTTCTTTGGTCCTCTCTTTTATTTATTCAGATTTCTTTGAATCACCTTCTTTTTCTTATAAGATGCATTTCCTTTGTTGGCTTATTACCTGTTATTCCACTTGCTTGCAAGATATATAGTAATGTGGTATACAGTTTTACATTCATAGTCTAATTTGAAATAATAATACATCACCTCCAGTGTATATAATAATACATGCCAGTGCATTCCAGTATATGCCAGTGTGTTCAGTGCACTCCAGTATATGCCAGTGTGTTCAGTGCACTCCAGTATACATCAGTGTGTTCAGTGCACGCCAGTAAAACCCAGTGTGTTCAGTGCACTTCAGTATACACCAGTGTGTTCAGTGCACTGCAGTAAACCCAGTGTGTTCAGTGCACTCCAGTATACACCAGTGTGTTCAGTGCACTGCAGTAAACCNAGTATACACCAGTGTGTTCAGTGCACTGCAGTAAACCCAGTGTGTTCAGTGCACTCCAGTATACACCAGTGTGTTCAGTGCACTGCAGTAAACCCAGTGTGTTCAGTGCACTGCAATATACACCAGTGTGTTCAGTGCACTGCAGTAAACCCAGTGTGTTCAGTGCACTGCAGTATACACCAGTGTGTTCAGTGGACTGCAGTATGCACCAGTGTGTTCAGTGCACTGCAGTATACACCAGTGTGTTCAGTGGACTGCAGTATACACCAGTGTGTTCAGTGGACTGCAGTATGCACCACTGTATTCAGTGGACTGCAGTATGCACCACTGTGTTCAGTGCACTGCAGTATATGCCAGTGTATTCTAGTGCAGTGTATCCCACTGCTTACTTGTCTCTTGTTGTATGACAGACATCCTGTGTTTTCTCTGATATAAATTATAAAAATATACTATTAATATACTTGTTTTAAGAATATTAAGTAGTTAGTAGTACTTTAAGGAGTTTATAGGAATATCAGTAGTTTATATTTGCCTCCACAATTTTTCTATTTCTGATCTTCCTCTTTTTTATTTGTGACATATACACTTCACAGGGTTCTTGTAGGGTATTGTGGATTAATTTCAGGCTAGCTCACCTTATCTGACTGGCTTCTAACTCAAGGTCACTTGTGAGGGCATAGTCAAGCTGTGGCCAAAGTGAAAGTTCTAGAAAGCCTGCTTCCAGGCTGAGTCATGTGGATGTCAGCTCCTTACCATATGAGCCTTTCCATAGAGCTACTCATATGCATGGCACTCACTGTTCCTCAAAACAATGATAGGAGGAGAGGGAAAGAAGAGAGAGGGTTGAAGGAGAAAGAAATGTGGTAGAAAGAAAGAATGTGTGTATGTGTGTGTGTGTGTTAGAGAGAGAGACAGAGAGAGACAGAGAGACAGAGAGACAGAGACAGAATGACAGAGAAAGAAGGAGATATTCTCTAAGATGACAGACAGCCACAGACTCTTGTAACCTGCCATTTTCATTTATCAGGGCTTATATCATGCTATTAGTTATGATGATTAGCTCGGGAACACATGTGGGTGTTGATATTGGGAATGGAGATCATTGAGCATCACCTAATTATATAGTGGTCCCTTAGAGAATTCCATGAATTGTCTTCTCAAGTCAGGCAGATTGTGGGCTCCTTGTAGATTTCCCTTCTGCCTCTATCATCCTCTTGGGAGAAAGGAAGGACAAGAAGAGGCTCACTTTACTTGTACCCCTTCTTTTGGAGGACCATTATATACTCTGTCAGATATTTGTTTTTGTATTTTCTGTTATTTATCAGTTTCAGGAAGGAAGGCCATTTGATTCTCTTCATTATATCTTCGAGGGAAGAGGAAGGCTTCCATTTTGTCAGAGTAAATTCTAGATGTTTAATGAAACCAAGGATAGACATTTAGGAGGGAGAGTGACGTAGGTGAGAATACAGGGAGCCATCTCACAAGTGTGAAGATTGATCAAGGCCTGGGAATAGATGGCTTGGGTGGGAAGAATACTGAGAAATGGGGGTGGGGATAGAGGAAACTGTGCTCATCATAACATGGGATCGCCTTCTTGATTGATCTTACTTCACTTGCTATTATGACTTCCTGAATAATGTTTCCTTGGCAGATAGATTTTTGCAGTCTTGTGGATTTTCCAGTTTACATTGTAACCATATAAGCAATGGAGCCTTCTTCTCTCAGGTGGAACCTCTCAAGTGAGTCCTGCACTGGTGGTAGAGGAACCAGAGGTAGATAGCCAGGATGTCAGGAATGTGACAGCTGTGAGCTGTGTTAGCAGAAGATGGCAGGAGACTCTCAAACCCGGGATTATACTATGACACTCTTGAACATCAGCTGGCTTAATTCACTTTCCTATTACCTAGTTGTTAATTAATTTATTCTTCTTTTTAAAAAAAATGTATCAAACATCTTCTTTGAGCTAAGCTTAGGAGTACAGCAGGAGATAAGACGTGCACCCTCAGGTTCTTACGGAAGTATAAGTCTAGCAGGATAGGGATAAGATGAAGAACTGGTCAAGCTGTCCGTCACTATCATCTTGGTACCTGCTGGTACAGTGTTGGGTGTCAGAGGCGGAAGCATGGATGGGACAGAGGGGAGGATGTCTGTAAAGAGTTCACCATATGTGCTACAACTGAACATAGCACCTGTGCCTGATTTTAGCAATCTGGGGATATCCTAGTATTGCACTGATGAAACACCACAATCAAAGGCAAGTTGGGGAGGAACGGGTTTGTTTGGTTTACACTTCCCTATTGCAGTCCATCACTGAAGGAAGTCAGGACAAGAACTTTTCCCTCCCTCTCCTGTTGGTTCAGAGCCTTCCTGGAGGGCCTTTGCAGTGCACCATTAGCATAAGTCAACAGCACTCTGCTTCTGGGAACTCAGGTGCTCCCTACATGGCCCCTGCTACTGTGCAGAGTCAGTTTTTCTTTGGCAGAGTCAATATGAATAAGATTAAAACACACACAGTTTTGTTTGACAGTCTCCTGGGGGCCTCACAGACCTGTAGCTTTCTATGTAAATACAAACTTGGTGGATTCTTCCCAGTTTCTGATTTACTGGCAGAACTTGGCTTTCTTACCCTACCTGCCATATTATGACAGTTATGTACAGGAAAAGTACTGGGGCCAAGTTTGAAGATGGATATATAGTGCTTCAGTATTGCATGTGTGTCAATATGTATGCATGCATGTGTTGCCTTGTGTGTCTTTTTGTGTGTGTGTCTGTGTGTATCTCTATGTCTGTGTATCTCTATGTACATTTATTTGTGTGGCATGTATACTGTTTGATTATTATGTGTGTGTATGTGTTTTATGTGTTTGAGTTTGCAAGTATGCTTTTTTATGTGTACCTCTGTGGTGTGTCTGTCTGTGTCCTTGGTTGTACACACATGCATATACACAAACTTTAATATTCATGTCCCTGTTCATGTGTGATTTGTGCATACTTGTATCTGTGTGAGCATGTGCCATTGTGTCTATAGCTATGTCTTCCTGTGTACCTATATCTGTCTGTGTCTTTATGGTTATATGTCTGTCTATTTAAGTATGTATCTGTGTATATGTATGCCTGTTTGGTCTGTATGTTTGATTCTCTCTCTCATTATGTGTGTGTATGTGTGTACATGTAATTCTATGCATGTATGCATGTGCATGTAATGTACACAATATGTGTATGGGTGTGCCTGTGTATGTTGTGTTTATATATTTGTTGCTGTTACAATGTACCTGGGAAAAGCTGCCTATCAAGAGAAGAGGTATATTTGGGTTTCAATCAATGATGGTTGATTCCTTTACTCTGGGCTTGTGTTGAGGCAGAATCCTATATGGGACCAAAAGATGAAGCAAGGCTGCTCATCTCATGGTACCTGGGAAGCAAGGAGAGGGGAAGAAAGAGAAAGGAGGAGAGGCAGCTGGAGTCCTAGTAATCCCTGTGATGTCACAACCTTAATGACCTGGTATCCTCCTATTAGGTCCTACCACTTAAAGGCTCTACTACCTCATAAGTGTGCCAATAGGCCTAACACAGTTTAGTGAGGAATATTCCAGATCTAAGTTGTTCATTCAGTGCTGGGTGTTTGTCTGTGTCTGCATCTATGCATTTCTGTATGTACATATCAGTTTGTTTCTATGAATATGTGCATCTATGCATATTGTATATCTCCATGTATTGTGTGTGTGTGTGTGTGTGTGTGTGTGTGTGTGTGTGTATGGCTTGCTATGCCATGGTCATTTTTGTACAGTTTATATAAGGTTATGGGTGTCATTTTCAGCCTTCTTTTGAACCCCATTGTCTCCCTTTCTGATATTCTTCCAAAACACCATTTTCAGCCATGGACCCCTTTCGACCAGTGCTGTCTTACTCTTTGCTCACCCCTGCTGACTTCCTTCCTGATGGAACATGCAGCCTTTGCTCACTTTCCACTATGGCCTCTGACTGACCGTAGCACCTATGCCTGATTTTAGCAATCTGGAGATGTCCTGGTTTGAGTTTTTATTGTTAGGAGGAAACATCACAACCAAAAGCAAATTGGAGAGGAAAGGGTTTGTGTGGTTTACACTTCTGTATTACAGTCCATCACTGCAGGAGGCCCAGACAAGAACTCAAACAGGGTAGGAACCTGGAGGTAGGAGCTGACACAAAGGCCTTGGAGGAGCGCTGCTTAGTGGCTTGCTCCTGTGGCTTGCTCAGTCTGCTCTCTTACAGAAGCCAGGACCACCAGCCCAAGAATGGTCCCACCCACAACGTGCTTGGCACCCCCCCCCCAACAATCATTCATTAAGAAAATGCCCTACAGCTGGATCTTATTCAGGCATTTTCTCAACTGATGTTTTCTCCTTTCAGATGACTTGAACTTGTGTCACATGGACATAAATCTAGTCAGGGCAGGAAATCTGAGTTATATGACCCAATGCACGTGAAGCTCCCATTTGACACAACCACTCTTAAGGGAAGGTATAACGATTGTCAACCATTTCTTTTCAGGTAAGGAAGCAAAGTCAGAGAAAGGTTGAGACATGTACTTAAGATTACAAAGATGGAAACCAAGCTTGCACACAGCACTTTGATTCTAGTGATAATGACAGCCAGGAAATCAGAGATGGAAGCCAGCAGGCTCAAGTGAAAGGATGAAAGTGCAAAAAAGTATATCTGGTCTGAAAACCCTTCCAGTAATGCCTACTTCATGCTTGGGACACAGCCACGGGAAAAGGTAAGAGGAGTTTGTGAAGGATTTGCAGATAAACCTTGCCCAACCTTGACCACCACTCAGAAGGCTAACAGGTCAAGATGTCTGACATCTCCTTTAAAATGGATAAGGTCCATTTCATAGGACCCTTAGCTGGCTCACAATGACCATGCCTACAGAGCATCTGGGATGCAGCAGGCATGTGATAGGCCAGAACTCTGATTCTTCCCATGAGTTAGGGCAGGTATGCAAGGTCTGTGTTGTCAGGGTGGGTTTTTCGCTTACACTCTCAGGATCTATATTCTATGGTGTCTGTGTTTCTTTCTGCTATTGTATTTGTGTCTCTTAAATACCTCATTTAATGAAAAGCCAGACTGCTTAGTTACTTAAGCAGTAACAAGGTGAGATGGGGAGGTCAGTGGGATCCAATCAATTTGGAGGTGTGCTCTTGTTTAAAATGAAGAGTCCTGCACCCCTGCCCACACCTACTGAGTCTTATGGTTGTCTCTGAACATCTTTATTGTGCAAGGTCTTATAGTTTGAATATATAAGGTCCCCCCTAGGTTCTGCTGTTTGTATCTTTGGCCCCCAAATAGTGACCTTGGTAGCAAAGTAGAACTTTTGGGACAAAGTGGTATGCTAACTGGTATGCCTAGGGTTAAGGTTAGGGTTGGGAGCCTTGAAAGTTATAAGTGCTTGCAGTTTGCATTTGAGATATGACTTTCTTATCTAATGAGATATGAAAAACTGTCTCCTTACCCTTCACTGCTATAAGCAGAGGGGCCCAGCCTGCATGCCTTCTGTGACTTCATGGACTATATATAATCTCCATAACTGCGAGCCAAAATATCTCCTTTCTTAAGTCATGTCTGTCAGGTATTGGTCACACTGATGTACAGGTGGCTCATGCACAAAAGCAAAAAGTTACATATGTTTTTTGTTGTTTATCTTTAACACAGTGTTTTATATTATATTATATTATTTTCTTTTATATTAAAAGAAAAACAAGTTTATTCACTTATGTGTATGAGATAATAGCTACAACATGGTCATACAATCTTTAATAATATATTTCGGGAACTATATAGTCAGGTAACTGCATCATCAGACAAGCATCAAGGAGCATATTCACAAAAATGTATATGGAATAGATCAATCACTCAGTTTAGCCTCTTGATGAAATTAAGAGATAATAAAGACAGACTTTAAGAGATGGAGGCTGGTGTAACATGGCTTGGTGTTTTACAATAATCTATTTCATATATAATGTATATGCTGCACAATTATATATTTTATATACTATAAACAGGAATGTGTTATAAAATAACAATTAGGAGTGCACTTTAGAAAGTACATAGATGCCGTCTTCCTGCTGGAGGTGGGCTCTATAAGTTCCCTCTCCCTACTATCAGACATTTCATCAAAGGTCCCTCCCTTTGAGTCCTAAGAGTCTCTCACCTCCTAGATCTCTGGTGCATTCTGGAGGGTCCCCATAACCTTCTACCTCCCAAGGTTGCCTGTATCCATTTTTTTCTGCTGGACCTTAGGGTAGGAATACAGGGCATCAGATGGGGGGGGGGCATCCCACAGTCACAACTCTGACACATAATCTTTCCTGTCTGAAAGAATTATAGGGATGGAAATGGAGAAAAGCCCAAGGAAAAGGTCCAACAACAGGCCCAAAGTGGGATCCAGCTCAAGGGGAGGTCCCAAGGCCTGACACTATTACTGAGGCTAAGGAACACTCACAAAACGGGACCTAGCACTCCGCACTTCAGAAAACCCAACAAGCAGCTGAAAGAGTCAGATACAGATATTTGTACTCAACCAATGGACAGAAGCAGCTGACCCCTGTTGTTGAATTAGGGAAGGCTGAAAGAAGCTGAGAAAAAGGATGGCCCTGTAGGAGGACCAGCAGTCTCAATTAATCTGGAACTCCCCAAGATCTCTCAAATACTGGACCATCAAACAGGCAGCATACACCAGCTGATGTGAGGCCCCCAACACACATTCAGTAGAGGAATGCTGGCTGTGTTCATTCAGAGATGATGCACCTAACCCTGAAGAGACTGGAGGCCCCAGGGAGTTTAGAGGTCAGGTGGGATAGGGAGATGGGGACATCCATGTGGAGACAGAGGGGTAGGGAGGAGGTATGGGATGTAGAACAGTTGGAGGGTGGGTGGGGGGGGGAATATGGAGTGAAATAAATAAATAAATACATTTAAAAAAGAAAGTACATAGACTATGACATTGAGAAATGACAGGAAATATTTATCTTCATTTTGATCTTATGAGATTGCCACCATATATGGGATTTATAGCCTAATGAAGTGGTCATATGGTAGTCCAGCAAATGGCTTTGAATCTATGTATAAAACCTGTCTTCAAATGAAATTAAACAATATAAGGAGAAATTCCATTGTAAGAGGGTTCCCAGCACAAAGCATGTCAAACCAAGGTCAGGCTTTTTGTTATTCGAACTTGTTTGAGCCTGCGTTATAGGTATGTTTGTAGAGATTTAGAGCTATCCTTTTCTTCCTGCTACAGAGAGAAGACATACTCCATACAGAGGTAAATTTCTCTTAGAAAAAGTAAAATGCATCTGTTTTCAGAGTTTCTCCTGTATCCTGTTCCTAAAAACAACCACCACCACGTTTATTGCAAAGAGGCACATTTTAAGTAGCAGAATCTGACCTTTTGATATATCTGGAACAGCTTTTAGCTACGCACAAGGTAACTTTTCACTGAGATCAGCACACTAGCCCATTAAACTTTATGATCTTTGCCATTCTGAAAAGACAGAAGTGGAAATAACATTTCTGAGGCCAGAGCTGGGAGTGGATGCCTTTAAAAGAATCACTTGAGAGGCTGAGGCAGGATGGTCCTAAGCTCAAGGCTACTCTGATCTACATTAGCAGAACTGTCCCACAGCAAAGGAACAAACAAATAATGACAATTCTGAAACAACTAGAGATACCGGAAATTAAAATATGGGATACAAATAAATGCAGTAATAAGACATTGATGATAACAGTCACCTACATCTAGATCTCTGATTCGTGTCAAATACCATATCAATGCATTTTCTGTGTTTCAAGAAACTTGAAAAACAAGGGTGGGTAATCAATCACAAGGAAAGAAATAATGAGGGGAGGGATGTATTATAAATAAATCAAATGAAAGCTTTAAAAGCCATATAAAGACTCACTAAAATTAAAGTTTTTGAAGGGATAAAAATGGCAAAAGTTTAAAAAAAGAAAAGGAGTGAGAGGCTTATAAGATGAGTGATAGAAAAGGAGATGTTATGGTGATGATACAAATGCAAGAGATTAAATAAAACGAATGGACAATTCTACAGTAATGAGTTGGGAAATGGGAAGACATTTATGAACACACACACACACACACACACACACACACACACACGCACAGCTTGATGATATGCAAAATCCAAGCAGAAAATAATTATCTTATGAAAGAAAAATGCAGAACCTGATGACATTACTCGTGAATTCTACACAAAAGTTTGAGCTTGTGTTCTAATTCCATTTCTCCCTTCCTGTTTCTCTCTCCTCCCATAGACATCTCCTTTCCCTCCTTAAAATCCTGGCCTCTTTTTATGTCAATTGTTATTGTACAATAGATGTATCTGTATATACAATATATTCCCAAATATCACCAGTTGAGTCTATGTAATGTTGAATGTATTTTTCCAGGGCTGAACATCTGGAACTGGACAACCAATTGGTTTGCTCTTCCTTGAGAGGGGCCACCTCTCCTGCTCCCAGCTGTACTCAGTTACCTACAGTTATTTGTGAAGGGTTGAAGCCTTGTGGACTTTACCCCAAGCAGTAGTCATGTTTGTCAGTGTCCTCCTTGTTTGTCTGACATCACGTTGGTGAGACATTATGGTATAGCTTCTGATGTTACTAGGAGACACAGTATCACAGCAAAGTCACTAAACCTTTGACTTTTGCAATCTTCCCAACCCTCTCTTTTGCAATGTTCCACGGGCCTTGGGTATTTTGTAGATGTTTCCATTGGGATGATGCTCCACAACTCTGATATATATATCATATATATCATATATATATATATATATATATATATATATATATATATATATATATATAAATAATCTCAGAGCAACAGCTCTGGCTGTGAAGAGCTTTGTGTTTATCACCTTGGGAAGGCTTTATACTGTCTTTCCTCCAAGTATTCACTCTGGACCTGCAGGGATCCTCAGCCAATAGGGGAAGATAGCCCCAACTCCAAGACAATTAAAACAGAAAGGGGGCAGGGTTAACTGTAATTTCCCACACTCCTGGTTCTCGTTAGCAAACGTCATTCTCTTAGATAACCAAGGTCTAGGGATTGGTCCCATTTTTTAGCTGACACTAGTGGTAGGAGAATTTACCTTGGAGTCACATCTTTCTGCAATCTACAGTTACAGACCCCTAGCCAAGAGAGATGACAAGTGCACTGAGGTGACCCGAAGTCCTCCCCCACATCCCGTCACACTACTCAGAGTCCCCCGTAGCAATCACAGCTGCAGGAACAAGTTGTCTGTCCCTTCCAAGGTTGCCGCTGGGCTCTTAGCATGCTCTGTGTTCTCAGCAATGGAAAGGCTTTTCAGCATTTAAAATGATTTTGTTTTCTATGTTGGGGTGGAAACAGCCCACTCCATGAGCAAAATCTATAGTGCCGAGAAGCGGCAGAAAATTGGCAAGGCTTAATAAACCTCATGCCTGACGTGCTCCTGTGGCTATATATCAAAGGGAAAACAAATATATTGACTAATTCCTCTCAGAAGAACATCCATAAATTACAGCTGTTTGAAACCAGCCTGTTGTGGCAAAAGGTTACGGATGATGTCATTTGTACCATTATAGGTATCACCATACCAACCCTGGCTCAACTTTTCCTGTAGCCTCTAAGCTCTGAGCGTGGGATGGACTCAGAACTCTGGGCACATCATGTGGCTCCGGGGTGGGAGCAGAATAATATCCTATGGTTGCCTTTTCTGCATCCCTTCCCAGCATAGGCTTCCTGTGACTCCCACAATGATCCATTGAAAAGAGTTCATGTTCTCAGAGGTAGAATCTGAGAGGAATTCTGTGGGTATAGGTAAACTAAGGAGCTCATTGATTATGGCCCTGTGCTGTGGGCAGAGGGCTTTGGATGGGACTGAGCACATCGATGCTGCCAAGCACTCATGGGGAGAGAACACAGAGCCACTTCCACATCAAGTGGCCACTGTCAAGACAAGGGAAAGAATCTGGAAGTGCTCCGTGTAGACCCAGAAGTGACGGTCACTGATCATCATTGATAACATTCCAAATCAGGGTGGCTCCTGTGTTTATCTTAGGCTGCAGTTATAGCCTCCACCTGACAAGCTGAGCCCTACAGGCGCCAAACTGTCCACTTGCTGAGAGATACAAGGAGATGTCTGAGCACTTCAATCCCCTGCCTCCCTGGCCTCTAGCAGAGAGCTGGCTTTAAGCTGAATCGTAGTTACTTGTACTGCATGCCAATCAATGCAAGGCCTGGTGCTATAAGACCAGGGAGTCTGAGACCCTGAGCCTGTATCTATTTCTTAAGCAACACTCACATGACTGTGATGGATCTAGGTTCAGAACTCCTGAAATTTTCCTAGGAACTCTTTGGTGAAATGTGGGCTACGAACGCCTTTCTCTCATCTCACACTAACCAAGAGTGCACTGTCCATGGTTCTGTAGTCTCTTGATTTGATGTCTACTCAGCGATCTCAAATGAGGTCTCTGGGCTGGCACAGAAGAGCAGGATAGTTAAGGCCTTTCCAATGAGCAGACTTCTATAGAAGGGACAGGTACAGCAGGGGCAGTGTGGAGGGTATGTGCAGTGGTTGGGCAATACCTGTGTCAGGAAACTGTGGTTGGACCCCAACATTGTGATGTGGCTTGACTCGCGTATTGGACAAGTCTAGCTGTTTTCTGTGCTTGTGGGTGTCCTGTTCTCAGTCCACCAAGGACTCTGTGTCTTCCACACACACACACCAAAGGACACTCCAGAAGACTTTTCAGTCACTGTCTAAGGCCCTGCTTGAGTCCCAGTACACTCTGACGCTTCTGCACCAGATGTGGGAGCAGATGCAGCTGTGCTGATACAGGCAGACAACCCCATGCTTCTGATTGCAGTAATTGTTGCTTCGTGTTTTGTATTTGTCTGCATATAGCCGTCAGTGGCAGCCACCCACACAGTTTCTCTTGGAAAGTCTCTCAGCCTACACACACACACACACACACACACACACACACACACACACACACACGTTCATACATACACAAATACACATGGCTGAAGGCCCAGCTTGTCCCACACTCTGACTTCACTCTATTCAGAAAACAAAAATAGCCACTAACATACTCATGGGTGAACCTGACTGAACTGACACCCAAATTCCCCCTCTGATGACAGCCCAGAAGCCACCTGCCCATTCTTGCTTCTCAGCAGGTCTAGCTGAGGCTGTGCAAGAGTAGAAAAGTGGGACATGAATGGAATGCTGCTTTCTTCTGTAAAGTTTGCTGCCTGGAACCATTGGGTATCATAAAAGCTGGGCAGCAGTGGAGGTTCCTAAGGATTTTATGTTTTCATAAGAGAGACCAAATTTCTTGGGTGAGTGAGTGATCTATTTGCAAGGCAGAGGCAAATCCTTCAGACCTTTCTGACAGTACTGATCTGGGTCTCAAACTTAGGAACTCAGAAACCCAAGAGCCACTCTGAACACATCACCATCAGACTAGGAGACTACAGTCATCTGCCATTGCACTTGCCATTGCCTAGTTTGAGTTATAATTTAATTTTTTGAAATCATCATATCATAATGATTTATGTTTGGGAGTATACAGTTCTGTGAATATGCACACACACACACACACACACACACACACACTCAGTTATCTATATGTGTGTGTCTGTCAGTCTTTGTATGATATCATAGTCAGGACACATCGCTAAATAATTTTCTTGAATTTGCCTAAATAATCATTACTACTGTTTTTCCTTTCAACAAAGTCACATGCATGTGGGCCCCCCAAATACAACCTTTGAGGCCACTTTCTTCTCAGCAAAATGCTTTTGAGAGTCTTCCAAGGCAATCCATGAATAGATTCACTCTGTTCTTTGTTATCACCGAGGGATATTCTATCATGTGTTTACATATATGTATTTCTAAGTATCTATGTGTATGTACCAGGTTTCTCAGTTACTTGTTCACTCATTCATTTATTCATTTAAGGACTTTGTGTTGGTTCTTGTCAACATCTACACAGAGGTTTAAAAAATGTTTTAAAAATGATTCTCAGTTTTCAGTCTTCCAGGAAAATAACTCAGCCTTCAATGGCAAGGTCACAAGGATATGCATGCTGAACATTTAAAAATCTGCCTGCTTCCTAGAGTGACTGTACTCTTTCTTATTCTCCCTAGGAATGTATAAAAATTTGAGTTGCTTTGAATTCTCAGTGGCACTAAGTACCATTGATATTTTTTAATGATTCAGATAGATATTAAGTAGCACTTTGCTATGCCCTGACCATCCATTTCCCTCATGACTAATGATGCTTAACAACTGTTGTGTGTTAGCTTGACATCTATTTGGCAAAGTTTGTGTTAATTATTTTTTTTTTGCCATTTTTGTATTTTGGCTGTTGAATTCTGAGTATTTTTTAAAAATATATTTTGAATAAAGCATTTCCTTGGATATTTTCACCCCAGATATTTCACTCAGTCTGTTGTTTGCCTTCTTCTTTTAGCAACACAATTTAAGAAACTCTAATTTTTATCAATAATTGGTACAATTGATCTTTCATTTATTTATTTTATATCTAGTGTAGGGTATACAGGATTCATTGGCAACTCTAAAGTCAGACAGAATTTATCTTGGATTTATTTACTTTGGAGATGGTAAGGATTGAATGTAGGATATCTACGCAAACATTCTCCCTGCTATGCAAACATTCTCCCTGCTATGCAGACATTCTCCCACTTTACTACCCCAAGTTCTCTGTTGGCTTTTTAAAAGCTTAAATGTTTTTAATGTTTAGATTTACGTTCTAATTTTTCTGCATGTTATAATGTTAGATTACAAATTATTATTATTGTTGTTGTTGTTGTTGTTGTTGTTGTTGATAGAGCAGAAGTCTATTCAATTGTTCTAACAGCATTTCTGGCAGAGATAAAAATCCCTCAAATAGCTTTTGAATAAGTTCATAAAATGTACATTTATGGCCATACTTCTGAAGTTTGTAGTATGCTTCACAATAAAAGGAGTAGGCTCGCACATCTATTCCTTCATCAACACAGCTTTGGTTTAACTGTTGTGCCTGTAAAGAAAATTCCAAACTTTCGTAACTTGATTTTCATATCTTTAGTCTTCTCTTTCAAACTAGTTTAATGTATTTGAGTTTCTTTGGGTTTCCATCTTTACAGTTCTATGAAACATATGCAAGATCGTTACTAGCATTTTTATAGAACTGCATAAAACTTGTACATAAATTTGGAGAGAATCGGTTTCTCCACTATTCTGAGTCACTTAACCCACAGACTTAACCCACAGACTGTGTTTGCTCATTTGCTTCTATGTGCCTTCGTTTGTTTCCCTCATCAGCACCATGTAACTTTAGCATCTAGAATCATATATGCTAAGTTTTCTGTCTATTCAAGTGTTTTGTCTTGGGCCTTACCCTAAATGATACTGTCCTGTTTGCAAACTGCTTGATTATGGAACTATCCGGACTTGTTTGTGAATGTACATTTGTGTGTGGTAACTTTGTACTCATAACCATTCATTTTAGGTGAGTTGTCTTTATTTAGATTTCTTCAGACTTTCTACTTAAATAATCATGTTTATATATTTTTATTTCTTTTCAAATTTTTGTGCCATTGATTTTTTTTAAATGTAACACCTGTTAGGACTTCTTTTGTTTATTTACTTATTTATTTACATCCCAAACATTGCCCCCTGTCCCTTTTCACAGAGTTCCTACTGCCATCCTCCCTTCTCTTTGCCTCTGAGAGGGCAGTCCCTCCATACCAGTATCCCCCCCCACCTTGGTGCATCAAGTCTCTGGAGGATTAGGTGTTGGGGTCCTTGGCCCAGCCCATGTATGCCTTTTGGTTGGTGGCTTAGTCTCTGGGAGCTCCCCAGGGTCCAGGTTAGTTGGCATTGTTGGTCTTCCTATGAGGTTGCCATCACCTTCAGTTCCTTTAGTCCTTTCCCTAATTCTTCCATAGGGGTCCCTGAACTCAGTTCAATGGTTGTCTGTAAGTGTCTGCATCTGTCTCAGTCAGCTGCTGGTGGAGCCTTTCTGAGGACAGCCATGCTAGGCTCCTGCCTGCAAGTACCACACCGCATCAGTAATAGTGTCAGGGTTTGGTGCCTGCCCATCACTGACCAGCTATTCCTTCAGTCTCTGTTCCATTTTTTCTCCATGTTTTTCTTTTAAAAAAGGAACAGCTCTGGGTCAAAAACTTGAAAGTGGGTTTGCACCCTCATCCCTCCACTGTGGACCTGTCTAACAACTGGAGGTAGGATCTTCAGTTTCTATCTCCCCACTACTGGGCATTTCAGCTAAGGTCACCCACACTGAGTCTTGGATGCTTCTCACATCCTAGGTCTCAGGGACTTTCTAGAGGTTCCCTCACCCTACCCCCAACCCCAGGATCTGTGTATGTTCGTTTATTCTCCTGGCCAACTGGGTGTCTACCCTGTCTCCCTCTGTAGATGATCCTGCCTCTATTTTCCCCTTCCCCTACCTTCTTCCACTCAGGTCCCTCTGTCCCACTGCATTCCATAATTATTTTATTCCCCTTCTAAGCGAGATTGAAGCATCCTAACTTGGGCCTTCCTTCTTCTTAAACTCCTTATGACCTGTGGGTTGTATCATGGGTATTCTGTACTTTTTGGCTGATACCCAGTTATCAGTGAGTGCATACCATGCATATCCAGTAGTTGGAAAAGTGACCATCATTGCTTCATGCCTGATCTTAGAAGTGTTTGTTCTTTTTACCTTTAAATATTATGTTTACCATAGGCCCTTCACAAATGCACTAATGAAGTTGGGGAATTCCCTGTCTATTCCTGATTTGTTAAAAGTTTGTCATAATTGGGTGTAAAAACTTTAAAGGCCACCTTTTGGAATGGGGACAGCATATGGGTAAGACGTAGCTGCTAGCATTTCCTGGTATCATGACAGTTCTGCAAGGATTCTCCACCCGAGGAATCAGGTTTTAATAAGTCTTACAAGATTAGGCTTTAGTGGTTGCGCCCAGAGACTGAGTTACCATTGTTTCTGAACTAAACCTGTGTTGCGTTCTCCTTAAAGCTCATCTGAGTTCAAGAAAGAAAGTTATGGCAGCCAAGCGTGGGTTTGCCTGATGTGCACCACAAAGGCCTTGGGGGATTTGAAGCACAGGGTTGGCATGGTGGCAACTAGCTCTACTATGTTCATAGCAGCCTTATTTATAATAGCCAGAAGCCGGAAAAAACCCAGATGTCCCTCAACAAAAGAATGGATACAGAAAATGTGGTACATTTACACAATGGAGCACTACTTAGCCATTAAAAACAATGAATTTATGAAATTCTTGGGCAAATGGATGTATCTGGAGGATATCATCCTTAGTGAGGTAACCCAATCACAAAAGAAGTCACTAGATATGCACTCACTGATAAGCGGATATTAGCCCAGAAACTTAGAATACCCAAGATACATTATGCAAAACACAAGAAAACCAAGAAGGATGACCATTGTGTGGATACTTCATTCCTCCTTAGAATAAGGAACAAAATACCCATGAAAGGATATAGGTACAGAGACAAAATTTAGAGCTAAGATGAAAGGATGGACTATCCAGAGACTACCCCATCCGGGAATCCATCCCACCATCAGCCACCAAACCCAGATACTAATACACATGCCAGCAAGATTCTGCTGAAGGGACCCTGATATAGTGGCCTCTTGTGAGGCTATGCCAGTGCCTGGCAAACACCGAAGTGGATGCTCACAGCCAGCTATTGGATGGACCACAGGGTCCCCAATGGAGGAGCTAGAGAAAGTACCCAAGGAACTGAAGAGGGCTGCAACCCTGTAGGTGGAACAACAATATGAACTAACCAGTACCCCCTGAGCTTGTGTCTCTAGCTGCATATGTAGCAGAAGATGGCCTAATCGGCCATCATTGGGAAGAGAGGCCCCTTGGTCTTGCAAACTTTATATGACCCAGCACAAGGGAAGGCCTGGACCAAGTAGTGGGAGTGGGTGGGTAGGGGAGAAGGGAGGGGGGGGTGTATAGGGAACTTTCGGGATAGCATTTGTAATGTAAATAAAGAAAATAATTTTTAAAAGATGCTGTAAGATAATAATAATAATAATAATAATAATAATAATAATAATAATGATAATGCTTTGACTTAACATTATGAGACAAAGAACCTCAATAGATGTCTTTGAGTTCGTTTTGTGTTGGCCATCTACTGCTT
Organism: Mus pahari; assembly: GCF_900095145.1. Taxonomy (NCBI): domain Eukaryota; kingdom Metazoa; phylum Chordata; class Mammalia; order Rodentia; family Muridae; genus Mus; species Mus pahari. Next base: position 62,203,193 of record NC_034597.1, read on the forward strand.
GGGAGTCTCACTGGAGAAACTGACCACTTTTATAACATTTGTTAATATTTGAAGCCCCAAAATAGATATTGTTATACTTTTACCTATAAAAATTTTACATATTGTATATTTTCTTTAGTTGTGATAGGTTTTCATTACAAAATGCATTCACACTGTTGTACAGGTCATCCGAAGACTATATAAATGACAGTAAATGATAATGGCAATAACCTGCCCCAGGTACTTTTGGTCTCTGCAGTTTTTATTACTTTACAAAATTCACATATGTGGAATGGTGGAATATGTGTAATTTTTTGACTGCATTATGTCATTTAGCATGTATTTAAGGTTCACCTATATAATAGTATATGTCAGAATTCCCATAATTTTAAGGCTGAATAAATTTCAATAAATTAAAAAAAAAAGAAAGAAAGAAAAAGAAAAAAGATGGCTTTTCCAAAGAAGCATGTTTTGGTTCCCAATAAACCAGTATTGCCAGAAAAATTTTACAGGTCTTTTCTATGTCAATGCATTTTGTTGTCTGTTTATATGGCTCATGTTATTATACCACTTTATCAATCGATTTTCAAATGTATAGCTACATTCTTGAAATGGAATAACTTAGCTACAGTCATTATTCTTTTTGCAAATTCATGAATTTTACTTCCAACCACTTTGTTCATGACTTTTATGCTTATATTTTTAAAGGGTTTAATCTGAAGTGTACTTTTCTGTTTTTGACATTTGCATAAAAGTATTTGAGCATCAGTTCTTTTCTTGTCATATAGAATTCTTAAATGATTTTTAGAATTTTCCAACAAAGTCATGTAGTTCTGGAATTTTCTATTTCAGAAGTTTTCAAATTATAAATTTAATTGCTATAATAGTTATAGGATTTTTTGAAACACATTCCTCATTCTTTGGTGAATTTTGGTAAATAGTGGTTTTCTAGTAGCTCACTTATTTCCTTCAAGCTGCCAAACTGTGCAGAGGTTTTTAATATTATGTTCTTACTGTCCTTTTAATGTCTGTGGAATCTGCAATGATAACTTCACTTACATGCAGCATATTAGCAGTGCATATCATCTCATTTTCTTTTTGTCTTACTAAAATATTAATTTTTCATTGATTATCTTTGGGACCATTTTGTTCCTTTCCTTAAAGTAGAAGCTTACATTATTGATTTGACCCATCTTTGTTGATGGAAACATTGTATGCTGTGATTTTCTCCCTGTGAGATACTTTAATTTCAACTCATACATTTTGATTGATGTTTATATATTTCAATTCAAATTATTTCAAAACCTTTTGAGACTTCTTTAACCCGTGAATTATTTATATTACTAACTTCTGATTGGTATTTTTGCATTTCTGTATTATTCATTTGTAATTTTATTTTGTTATAGTTAGAGCATTATTTTTATATAGTTTCAATTCTTTTAATTTGTTAAGGTCTGTTTTATGACCAAAAATGTGGTCTTACTGAATGAAACTCCACATATACTTTAAAAAAAAATGTGTATTCCAAGTGGTTGCACTGAATCTTCACTGGCTTAATTAGATTTAGTTGATAGATGTCTGTTCAAGTCTTCTATTTCTTCAGTGGTTTCTATTTTTCTGTTTCATGTATTACTTAAAAGAAAGTATTATATTTTTTTGAAATTATGAATTCATTTCTTTTTCCATTTTGTTTGGTAAGTTGCTGCTTTATGTATTTTGAAACTGGTATTACATGAATATTATGTCTTCTTGGCCATTTGATCCTTGTGTTATTACACACTGACTTTCTGTATCTCTTTAAATATCCCTTGCCTTAACGTCAACTTGAGTCGTAGAATAGCCACTCTGCATTTCTTTTGGCTGTGTTCCATTGTATCTCTTTCTTGTTCTACTTTGAGTTTCTTTATAATTACATTCTAAATGAACTTATTTTACATAGTACATATTGGAGGCACATTTTTTTTACCCATTCTGACCTTTCCATTTTTTAAAATTTATGAGTTTAGGCCATTTACACTTAATATAATTATTGATATATTTAGATTTCTTTGTATAATGTTATCTCTTTTTTTCTATTCTTTCTATTTTTCCTGAATTTATTTCTTTCTTACCCCCTGTTGTGTTACTTAAACTATATTTACTCACATCAGATTACACATTCTTTTAAATTATTTTAGTGCTTGCTTTTATTTAAATTACTATAATACAATGTCTTCATTCTGGCATAGTTTTGCCTTCTTTTCTATTTTTGTGGGAACAGGATACAATCTTTTAAATAGTTGCCTCACAGTAGCTTTTCATTAAGTAAATTCATGAAGACTGAGAGTTTTTAATTTATATTTGATATCTGTGGTATTTCATGCTTAAGGCATTTTCTCCTCTTTCAGAAAGCTAGAACAATTTTCTTTTCTCTCTGATATATAGTTTAGCTCTACATTCTTTTGGATTGGATTATATTTAACCAAGAGAAAATGATGTTTCAGCTGGCCCTAAAATGAGCCTCTTCCTGGGAAGGCTTAGGAATTAGCTTGCCCTTCTTGTGTTAAATATCAACTCATTAAGGGCTTTAGTAGTGATATATATATATATATATATGTGATATATATATAGTGATATATATATATATATATATATATATATATATATATATATATAAATTGTTTAGGGCAGTCAGCCTCATCAATAACTTGATTACAAATAGTAAGATGCTAAAACTTAAAAAGTGTGATTTGGACTAACACAATGTCTTGTGAACAGGGAAACCAGAGAGAGAAGAGAGAAGATAATGCTGGCAACAAAAATCTAAGCCATCAAGGAGCTACGGGACCTGGAAGCACAGGCAGGATTTCTTATCTGCAAATAGTGGACACAGGCATACAGCTATCTTAACCTGATTCCCATAAACATCCTATCCTTTCTTCCTCTTTTTTCTGGTTTTGGGATTATCAAGTAATGTTCCTTATTGGCATTTTTTTTCTATTATGAAGGCATCAGCTAGAGGTCCCTACAAGGAAAATGGAGCACATCTCTCCACTTTTTTCTCCTTTTGGAATTCCATGAGTGAACAGTAGAATTCCACCTCCCCTTGAGAAGCAGTTTTGACCCTGTGGATTGCAACCCCCTTGTAGGTCGGATGACCCTTTCACAATGGTTGCCTAAGACCACAGAAAACACAGGTATTTACATTACAGTTCATAACAGTAGCAAAATTAGAGTTACGAAGTAGCAACAAAAATAATTTTATGGTTGGGGGAGTTCACCATAGCATGAGAAACTGTATTAAGGGGTTGCAGCTTTAGAAAAGTTGAGAACTACTGCTTCAGAAAGACAAAAAGATCACCAGGATGAAGAGAGAGGGCATCCCTGGAGGTAGAATGAATCTGCATAAGAAGTTTGGTAACAGAGCCATGGAAACAGACTCTTACACAAAACATTGAGAAAACTGAGAAGCAACTGTATTTATGTGTACAAAAAAGCAGGTCAAGATGGGGCCTGGCATCAGGTAGACAGGTTTAATGTCTGTCCCCCCTGTAGTTCTCTCTACAGTACCCAGTTATGTGATTTATACCTCTTTCAATCAAGAGGCTGGAACAGCCTTCTCTGGGGATCTAATTCTGAAGAAAATTATATATGAAGTTACAAGTGGAGGTTCTAAATAAACTTATGAATTTATAACACAGATTCTTCTAATGTGATAAGACCAGCCAACAAGGCCCATCCATTCACTTAGCCCCTTTAGATTTTCTGAAAAATAAACAATTTAGGTGAGCCATATATTTGAGCACAACCTTTATAGAAAAAATAGTTATTTAAAGAAAGACTTAGGAAAAGCCAACATGATAGACAGAGACTATACACAGAGAACAAAGATACATCAAACTGTCTTGAATATCTGGAAAGCTAAGAGAAGATATCTTCTGGAAGGAAAAACTTGGTATTTTACTTACATATTTTATTATCTATATGTGTGTTCATATGTGCATGAGGATACACATGGATGTGAATCATGGTATTTTAAAAGGAACATTCAGAGACTAGAGAGGTAGCTCAGTGACTAAGCCTGTACTGCTATGACAGAAGACTAGAGTTCAGTTCCCAGCACTCGAGATGGAGGGATCACAGCTCTGCTGGGTCTATGCTGTATTCTAGCTTCTGGGCCCACTGCACTGGCCTCTGTGGTACACATAGTCACATATAACAAGACCAACAAAATGAGCATTCAGAGAACAATGTCCTCTAGAAATTGACATTCTAAGGGCAGAAAACACAGACTTAGCAAGAAAGTTAAGAGATAAAGCTAGGGAACTATATATGCCACTGTTCTGATCATTGTGACCTGACAACAGAAGGGAAAGGCTTATTGGGGCTCACAATTTGAGGGTACAGTCCATTGTGACAGGGAAGCTATGGTGATAGGAAGACAAGGAAACTGGTCATGTGCTCTTAGCTGAGAAGAGGGGGATGGGTGCTGTCCCCATCTTGTTTTCTCCCTTCTGTGGAGTCTGTGACTCCAGCCCATGGAATGGTGCCTCCAATATGCAGGATAACAGGAAACAAGAGTTCTGCACAAGAGAGAGGCAAAAGACATGTTAGGATGAAGATGAAATGAGACTCCAGGATGTGAGGCCAAGTATCCCAAGGGATTCTAAATCAGAAAGGATAAATGAAGCTGACAGGATGCTCTGTGGGTCCAAATAAACTTGAAGGGGATAGAGACATGGACACGGAGCTTGGTGATGAAATGTGATAAATATACACAAGGAACAAATACAAAATAAACTGGGTCCAAAGAAAAACTAATGTCAACACGAAACAACACTCTTTGGGGAAACAAAGCTAATGAGAGTGTTCCCTTAAGTTTATCCACATATAGTGTCTACTTAGTAATAATCCATGCTCAGTGAACACATTAGCAACAGTTATAATGAATTTTCATTGATAGAATATAGGATTGGATAGAAGTATACAGGGGCAGGGGCTACAAGCTCATGCCTTACCTTTGACACTGGGAGTCAAATGGAGAGGCTAGAATTTGTAAATTTCAAGAAGTTGCTAAACATAAGTGCAATTCAGAGGAATGGAGATAGGTACCGAATGACCCTGTTATAAATACTGAGCATGTTTTGTTCTGGGGGCTGAGCAGGGAAGGGAATGAGGAGAAAGAGGTGGCTGTTTGCTTTCTAAGGCATGCAAGACAAAAGAAAACCTAAAAAGCAGATACAAAGATAGAAAACAATGCTTATTTTCTGTTCATGTCTACCTCCAAACAGAATTGGCTACATGTTAAATGAAGTGCATAAATAAACTAACACTCCGCATGACATTATTAAAAACTTGGAATATCTAAAGGACTTACTACTCTCCAACAGTATCCCAGGTAAGAGACAAGGTCTTCAACACACACGTGTGTGGGAGCATTTGAGATTGAAACTATAATAGAAAACCTAGATTAGGTCATATTTGATGTAAAGATTACACATTTGCACCTCTTTCCTCTGGGGATGGGGAATATAATGTATATCCCACTTGAAGACTGATTCATTTTACTTGAATGACCCTAAAGGCAAATTTACTCATGTACCCATTTTACAATGCTCACACTGCATTGAAGAGGAAGAGGAGCTTGAATGGGGCTTAGGGCCAAGGCATCATCACATCACAGACCCAGAACTCTGACTTGATCGCTGGTCCTTTTCTTTTCTGTGTACTCACAATGTGCAACCATCCTTAAAGCATGCCAGGAGAACAATGTGAGAAGCTTGGGCGAGCTATTTCTGTTATCGAATCTAAAAATACCAAAATTCATGTGACCTATAAAGCACCGATGAGTCCTGGGCTGGCTTCCAAATGTCAGGACCCAAGAAAAAAGAGAGGCAGTACAAGCAGTCGGGGGTCCTGCTGATGGGAGAACCCAGCCCACATCTGTCTGAAACACCTGGTGTGTGCCTGGACACAAGAAGGGGGCAGGAAACCCCTGACTGCTTTCACCCTTTCACAGTGGCAGCCATTTAGAAAACTCTTCGAGAGAGTCTAATGGGCATAAAAGGAAGATGAAGTCATTGGCTCATCACGGATGAAGTGATCTCCCTCCCCTCCTTTGTTCTTCACCCCTCCTCCTTACCCCTTCCTCTTTCCCATCCTTCCTCTCTCTTTTCTTTTCCTTCCTTCCTTTTTGTTCTACCCTCCTCTTCTCCCCATCTTTTCTTCCTCCTCTCTCTCCTCCATGTATCTCTTCCTCCTTCTCTCCTCCTTACCTCCTCCCTCAGTCTGCCCTTCTTCTTCCCCCTTCTCTTCCTCCTCCATTTCCTTCCACTCCCTTTCCTTTTTCTGTCACTGTGCTACTCAGTTCCTCCTAGAGTGAGCCACCCTGGAACTCTTCCAAATAGGAGAAAGGCCTGCCTCTCTAAGGCCGAGCCTCAGCAACTTCAAATAATTAACACAAGGCATGCTTATGGTGACAAGAAGGCTCAAGAAAAGACGCTCCTGGAGGCTGAAGTAGGGTTTCAGTGCCAACACAGTGCTTCCACTCCACTGAGAAGGCAAGAGCGAGGCCTGGGGAATACTTCTTCTCCCTAGAGATACTTAGTGGTTCCTCATCAGTCTTGTACTTGGAGTGAGAGAGTCCTTTTCTGCTGGGAGCTAACTGCCAGGCCATTGGAGAAGATCCTTGCTAAGAGGATAACCAAGGAACCCTTTCGGAGGAGAAAGAACACAATTTCCCATAGAGTCATCTAGGATACATACAATTTCCTGGGCCAAGCAGTAGTTTTCTGCTAGGAAATGAGACTCCTTATCAAGATTCACTGTGACCTGTGGATTAAAGAAGCTTTAGACAAACTGAGGGAACTTGAAACACAAAAATCACCCTGCCCGTAAGATGGTAAAGTATCTGTCAGGATTTAGTCTCCAAAGCCCACTCTGAACTTTTTCCCCCAATTTTTATTAGGCATTTACTTCATTTACATTTTAAATGCTATCCCCAAAGTCACCTATACCCTCCCCTCACAGCTCCCCTAACCACCCATTCCCCCTTCTTGGCCCTGGTGTTCCCCTGTACTGAGGCATATAAAGTTTGCAAGACCAAGGGGCCTCTCTTCCCAGTGATGGCTGACTAGACAATCTTCTGCTACATATGCAACAAGAGACACAAGCTCTGGGGGTGCTGGTTAGTTCATATTTTTGTTCCACCTATAGGGTTGCAGACCCCTTCATCTCCTTGGGTACTTTCTCTAGCTCCTCTACTGGGGGCACTTTGTTCCATCAGATAGCTGACTGTGAGCATCCACTTCTGTGTTTGCCAGACACTGGCATAGCCTCACAAGAGACAGGTATATCAGGGCCCTTTCAGCAAAATCTTGCTGGTGTATGCAATAGTGTCTGTGTTTGGTGGCTGATTATGGGATGGACCCTTCAGTGGGGCAGTTTTGGGATGGTCCATCCTTTCGTCTCAGCTCCAAACTTTGTCTCTGTAAACCCTTCCATGAGAGTTTTGTTCCCAATTCTA
>NC_034597.1:62210686-62240957 GCF_900095145.1 Mus pahari
TCTGGTCAGGAAAGGCTCTGGTGTCCTTGTTCCTGCTGTCACAGACCTGTCACTATTGGATTAGAGCACCTCTTGTGTTCCACTCACCAGTGATCCTAAGATCACTTGGGCAGTCTGCTAGGGAAGGGAATGTGGGGGTGTCCGCCAAACCCATGGCCCAGGTGACCTGGCACAGACTAGAAGTGATTTGTGCCCCTGGTCAGACTGGTTCTCTGCCCACTCTGAACTTAATCCCCAAATCTATGTGTTCATGTTCTTTGCAGATGAAGCCTCTGGGAGGTAATTGGGATTAAACAATATCATAAGGACAGGGCCCCTATGATGGGGCTGGTTGCTTTGTAGGAAGGGAAAGAGCTGAGCTGACAGACTCCTGCCATTGCCCCTAAGACTTCAGTAGTGCTTAAATGAAGGCTATGAAAAATAATAGATCTGTGCCTCCTTTCTTGCCACTGGGTGGCAGTGTGCCTAAACTGCTGTGTGCCCTTCTGTAGTAACTACTCTTTCAGCATAATCTTGACTTGACCCCCATTGGAGAGATAAGTGTGTAGACCAAAGATTTCAGCCTGGACTCATCTATTTCCACACCTCCCAGGGGTTCTTTGGAGATTGGCTAACATCATGCTTCTACATGTTTCTCCCACAACCCTCTTGGCTTCTCCTGTACTTCTTGGAATACTCCTTCCCTCCTCCAAGGCACTCTTCTTACCCACTGTACATCCTTTTGTAGCAGTGTGCTAACTGCTTTATGCTAATACTCTTCAATCAATGACCTGTGGACCTGTGGATCCACAGGATCTTTGGAGAACATTCATTTTCACCCCTGCTACCTATTCTATTATTATGCGGCTTTGTTGGTGTTGAGGTGTAGAAAGAAGGTGTGGCCTTTCATTCTCATGTCTTCAGAACAACTGCCTTGAAAGAAGCAAACAAACAGAATTCACAAATAAATATTATCCTGAGTCAAAATAGAGGATCTTTATGTGACTTTGTGTCCCCAGCACTTACTTTGGTCCCTGTGTGTAGGGAATGGTCAGTCAAGACTTGTTGGCTAAGTCATCAATGCAGAGCTAAGAGTGACATATGCCCATGCATTTATCCATAATTTCTGACAACCTAGACTCCTTACACTAAGCCTTAAAAGTAATTTATGCAGCTATACATAATGACACATTGTTGTCCCAGTAGTAAGGAGTAGCAGGAGGGTTAGGTGTTCAAGGCTATCCTGAGCTGCAGAGCAAGTTTGAGGCTAACCTTGATTATTTACAATTGTCTCAATATACCCAAACCTTGTAATTGTCCACATAAAATTAGATGTACCGTTGGAGAAATAGTAAGGTATATTCTTTTAAAATTTACATATTTTAAAACCTAATATTATCTCTTCTCTCATCTATATTAATTCTGCCATCTGTATTTCTAAATTGTCTTATTGATCTCTGCCACTCCTGTCTCTTGTCATATCAGCTCTGAAGGCTTAACGATTCCAGTGTGTCATCTTTATCCATGTCTCTCAGTTCCTGTGCTCAGTCAGCCACCAGGTCTGTTTGTTCTGTAACTTGAGAGTCCCTCTTATCCCTCTGCAGTGCTCCATCCTTGAGTCCTCTGGCCGCCTCTCCTCCTGCTCCCATTGAGTATCCCAGGCCATGCACCACCACCCAGCTGGACACCCTCCCTCCAAACTTGACTTTTTCTGATTTGTTCTTCAGCTAATTCCCTTTCCTACAGCTTAGCAACAACAAAATCTTCACACAGGAATTTCATTCAACCTTGCAAAGTTGACATCATAGTTCTACTAAATGTCTTGGCTTTTCTTGACATTCACAAAATTAAAGTCTGAGCTCCCTTTTCCAGTGCCTGAAACACTCTCTGGAGCTCCCATTCTTCAGCCTTCACCCCTTTCTCTACTTGCAAAGCTGGTCACTGTGTGATATGAAAGTCCCTTCTTTGCTGCCTCGATCCTAGCCCTCCTAGAGGCTGTCCTACCCAACACCACTTACAGGCTAACATTCTTTCAGAAGCCTTCTAGATCCCTTAGAGTTTAGTGTTTCCTTGTCCAATCCACCCTCTCCCCATCCCACTGAAATACTCACTTTCTCTGATCTTTGACTAATCTTGTGTCTGCCTATGTGTGTAAATTCCTTTGTCTTATGTACTTGTTGTGTACAGTACAGGGGCCATCTCACAGTACAAACCACACAGGCATTTGCCAAATTAAGAAAGAGATTTCCACTTGATACGTATGGAACACTCATCGTAAGTGATAGATCAGCTAACACTTCTTGTGTGGTTAGGTTCAATGTGACAGACCCCAAAACATAGAGAGTTCAGAGCAGAGAAGTCTTGGAGTCACTAACATCAGCTTCTTTAAGAGTCAGCTGTTCAGGAAGCTATATTCCCTCTCTGAAGGAATTGCAAAAAAAAACTGTGTAAAGATCATTAGGTCTGTATTGGTTCTTTCTGTTGCACCTACTTCCTTCAAGCTTGAGGGACTCTTGCTTTGCTGTTTTATGAAACAGTAACATCAGTTATTCCCTCCTCTGGTGGTTTATGCCAAAGACTATGACTTAAAAGTTATAGGTTTCTGAGTACAATTGGCCACTTAGACCATTGTTATGTTTCAGTGGTTTCATTGCTTTACATTTCATTCCTTGAACCCTTTAAATTTTATTTTGTGTAGAGTGTGGACAAAGGTCTACTTCCCCACTAAGTGTGGAAAGGTTTCACAAAACCTGTAATTGAACAATTAGGTTCTTCCTATTGGGTTGTACCTTCAAAATTATTTGGTGTTGGCTTCTGCACATAGTCTGTTTGGTGGCTTCTGTGTATCCATAGGTCAAGTCTCCAATGGTATCAAAACATTTCCTAGTTTCTTTCTTTCTTGGTAAGTTAGGTCCTGCATGATATGGACACTTTCCTCCCAGTAATATTCATCTTTGAACATTATTTTGCCTCACCATTAGCTATTTTCAAACAATAAAACATCTTACTCTTTTACAGTATATGCCAGGATAATTATTGAAATTATAAATATACCACATGTTTATTACACAAATTTGAGAAATATAGAAAATTAAAAGAAGTAAACTCTGGAAATATTAAGGTTTGTTTCCCCCTGATACTCATTCTGTGAGAATCTGGGAAATACATCCAGTATCATATGGCAAGATGCATTGTGTCGTGCCTCTGCCATACCTGTTGTGGGGGGCATATATGAACCGTCTCCCATATGCTCATGTATTTGAATACTGGGTTCCCACTTGGTCGTGCTATTTGGTGCTATATGGAACCCCAGGAGGTGGGGCCTTGCTTGAGGAAGCCCATCACTGGGGATGTGCTTAGGAGTTTTGTAGCTTGGCCCTCCTTCCTGAATCCCCTCACACACACCTACCCTCCCCCCAGTTCCCTGTCTGATGTCTCTGCTTCCTGACTGCCCTGTTGTGTTCAGGCTTCCATTTCCATGATTTCCTCACCATGAAGGACTGTGTCACTCCAGGACTGGAAGCCTATCTCCTTTAAATTGCTTTTGGTTGTGACATTTTAAACTCTTAACTTATTTTGTAAACATCAGTATATCTAATGAAATGTAAAGGACAGAGCCCACAGGAAACCTACACCCCAAAGTTGTTCCCTGACCTTTACATATGTGGTATGATATGCACACCTACAGTCACATTATGAACACCCACACTTTCAATGATAATAAATGATTAGAAAAGAAAGTTTAAAATCATCTTATGCCATATTCCTTCACATTTAATGCTTTAAACTGTTCTTAGTGATGCCCCTGTGGTGGATCTTTAAATTATTACCACATTTTGCTTCCCTTAAACATCACGGTAATGAAAATCTGTGTAAATATATTTTTGTTCACATCTGATCATTTCCTTAGGGTGTATTTATAGATCTGGGTCAACAGGTATGCACAATTTTAAGGCTCCAAATTGCTTTTTAAAAAGATTATACCAATTTAAACTCCCACTAGCAGTGTATGAAAATGTCTGTTTCTTGCCAAAACATGGGTATTATGATCTCATTGAGATTTTCATTGGGGTTATGTTAAATCTATAGATCAATTTAGAAAAAAAATTGCCTCCTTTGCAATATTGATTTGTTTCTTCCAGGAAGATGGTGTGTCCCTACTTAATTAAATCTTTGTTGTATATCTCTCAAGTGAAGTTTTGTTGCTTTCTTTATATAAATCCTACCCACTCACCATTAGGTGTATTTCCAAGATAGTCACTTTTCCTTTTGGTTATTTGGTTATATATGGCATGCACATTTCCTCAGTGACCTGCAAGCATTTAACCCCCTACAGAAAATAAAAGTTTATGTTCAGTTGGTTTGGGAAAGGCTATCACCTTCCCATAGAAGCTCAAATAATAAATTCATGAAAAGTCGAGAAACCCACTTGTAAAAAGTAAACTGCTTGAACGTTATTTACTACCACCTAGCATGTGTTGAACTTATTTGATGACAGACTATTTCTATTTTTATGCAAAACATAAAACCTTAATATAAAATCTATAATTATTCAATAGGCTGACATGCTAGGAAGTGTACTGTTATGACTGATGAATGGCTCCGGGTCTCCAGCCTCCCTTTGACTATATCATAACTACATGCAGTGTTGAAGTATTATGTATCATGCTGAACTAGTTGTATGATTTTGGCAAACATGATAGTAATAAACCAAAGCATATAAGAGATTTCAAAATGTGCCTTTTCCCACTTGTGTTCCTCAACATCTCTGAAAAAGGTATTTGGGGGTACTGTGTTGGAAGAGAGATGTATGGAACAGGGCTGAGTTATTGGGGTACTGTTTTGGGAGAAGAGATGTGTGGGAAAGGGCTGAGTTATTGGTGTACTGTGTTGGGAGAAGGTAATTTTGGGATATGGCTGAGTTATTGCTGTTTAGCTTAGTTGAGGTCATAGGCATCCAAAACCTAGTCGACACTCTTCTGTGTAGGGATGTGAATGTATGTATGACTGGTGATCTTGCCTGTATGTGCACGTGTGAAGGTTGGAGATCAACATGGGAGGTCTTCCATTATCCATCATCATCTTATCTTTGATACAAGGACTTTCACTGAAACCTGGGGCTCTCTCTTTAGATTGGGCTGGCTTGCCAGGGAGCCCTAAAGTCTGTCTGTCTGTCTGATCCTTCTAACCACAGAGTTATCAGATATGTATATACTGCTATTCCAAACTTTTTCAGGGGAAATACAAGTTTTCATGGTTGTGCAACCATAAGTATCTTGCCCATTAACGCATTTTTCCCAGCCTCCTCTTGAACATGAACCAATTCAAGATCAGAAGAATCTGTCAGCTGGCTCTTAGATTTATGAGCTAAATAGTGATGAATATCTTTTAACAGTGGATACTTAGAATTGAACCTAGGGTTTCCTGCATACTAGCTATGGATTCATTGTGACCTAATCCCAAGATCCGTGAAGTCTGATGGTTTTTAGGGCTTTAAGTTTGAGAGTTATTTGTTGCCTGACATTACTGTGGTAGGAGATAAGGGATATACCTATATTGATCAGGGTATGAGCTAAGCAGTAAGTTTAAATGCTGTAGCCTTTATTAAATTAAAGGAATTTCCTTTCATTTTTATTTTTCTAAATACTTTTTTTTACCATAGGTATCATTCAGTTCTATTTTATTGTTCAGTTTTATTATTTTATTTAATTATTTTATTTCTGAGAATGGATGCCACTCTGAGGCAGTATTGACCCGGAACTTGCTATACAACCCAGATGTCCTCCAAGCCACATGACTTCTTACATCTCAGTCTCACATAGGATGCAGATACAGGTGTGAAACACCACATTCAGCTCTGCTGAGATTATTTTAAGCTTTTCTAATTGATATGGTATTTCATATTAATAGACATTCTTAGAATAGCTTGTCTTGGCCTTCCTACGATGAGTTATTCTTAGTAACAGTTATCATTCCTTGATGTAGTATTTAATCCCATATGCTAGTATTTTCCTTAGGAATTTAGAATCTTTATTTGTAAGAAAAGATTTGCCTACAGTTTCCTATTTTGATTCAACTTTTTCATTTCGGTATAAGGCATATGTCAACTTTGTAAAATGACTCAATTAGCTTTTCATCTTTGTCAGTGCTGCCAATCAAGTTTTATAATATAGAAATTATATATATATATATATATATATATATATATATATATATATAGAAATAATAATAGAGTTCATTATTAAATCCATTTGATCAGTGAGTCGTTCTAATACCTTATGAACTATTTATTTATCATTATTAATTTATTTATTTAATAGCCTCTGACTACTGGCTCTAAGATTTCCTTCTCATTTTGAATTTTTTTTATACAATTTAAATTCATTTTGTGATTATAGCCAATAATGTATATTATATTTCATTCATTGTCAAAAACTACTTTTCAATCATTGTAGAGCAAAGTCTCTGTACTGGCTGGTTTTGTGCATCAACTTGACACAGGCTGGAGTTATCACAGAAAAAGGAGCTTCAGCTGGGGAAACGCCTCCACGAGACCCAGCTGTAAGGCATTTTCTCAATTAAAGATCAAGGGGGAGGTCCTCTTTTGGGTGGTGCCATCTCTGGGCTTGTAGTCTTGGGTTCTGTAAGAGAGCAGGCTGAGCAAGCCAGGGCAAGCAAGCCAGTAAAGGACATCCTTTCATGGCCTTTGCATCAGCTACTGCTCCCTAACCTGCTTAAGTTCCATTCCTGACTTCTTTCAGTGATGAACAGCAGTGTGGAAATGTAAGCTGAATAAACCCTTCCCTCCCCAGCTTGCTTCTTGGTCATGATGTTTCGTCCAGAAATAGAAACCCTGACTAAGACAAATTGGTACCAGATTGGGGTATTCCTGTGACAACCTGACCATGTTTTCGGGAGGACTGTGGAAGGACTTTGGAACTTTGGGCCAGAAGAACCATTCAGTGTTAAGATTTCTCTGAGATGCTCTATAGGAGCTTGGAAGATAATGTTGAGAACAGTGTAGAAGATGGAGGCCTGGCTTGTGAAATTTCAGAGGGAAAATTGAAGACTCTTTTCAGGGCCATTGCTATTTTTGATTGTGAAGATTCTGTGGTTCTGGTTAGCTGGGGCTGAAGAATCAGCTGTGATTAACAAGATACCAGAACTACTAAAGTGAAAACTTTTCCCTACTGGGACTATTGATGCTGGTTAGCTGGAGCTAAGNAATTAGCGGTGATTAATAAGAGACCAGCATCATTGAGGTGACATCTTCTGGGAAGTGTTTTTTTTTTGGGGGGGGGGGAAGCACAGAGGCTGTGTTCCAGAGATATGGTTGCACCTCATGCTACAGTGGAACTTGGTAATGTGTAAGAGTCACCCAGGTGGTACTGGTTTTGAAGGCATGAAGGGGTCACGAAGAGCAGCTGAGGCTTGGCACTGTGAGAGGCCATGGAAGGCCATTGGTGAAGGTGCAGCCCCAGTTGCAATTGATGGCCCAGGACTGAAGGTGTCATGCAAAGGAGTTGAGGCTTGGCACCAAGAAGAGAGCCTATGAGAGGCTAGTGTTAAAGCCAAGTTACAGTGGAAGTCTGCAGTGTTTTGGAGATACCAGTACTATGAGATGACTACCAAGAACAGCAGCAGCAGTAGAGTACAGGCAGCTGGAGCCTAGAAGACAAAGCTGTGTGCTACAAAGGACAGGGCTGGAGAAGTGACCCAAGCCCTTGGAGGAGCCCAGAGGATCTTGAGTTGGATCCCAGACATTGGACGGTCGGAGATTGATTCTTGCTTTTGATTGTGACTGTGCCCTGATATTTTTCCCTCTTGAAGGAAGTTTTTTAGTGAAGCCCACAGCTAAGAGACTTTGAATTTTAAAGTACTTTGTATTTTAAAAGATACTGGATATTTTAAAAGGATTGAACTTTTAATATGTAAAGACTGTGGGACTTTTAAAGTTATTTAGATCTTGGGGATGAATAAGAAACTAAGGGTTGTTGAGGCTTACTAGTGATGTGTTTATGTGTCAAGTTGACAAGGGGTCAGTTGTACTGGCTGGTTTTGTGNNTCAACTTGACACAGGCTGGAGTTATCACAGAAAAAGGAGCTTCAGCTGGGGAAACGCCTCCACGAGACCCAGCTGTAAGGCATTTTCTCAATTAAAGATCAAGGGGGAGGTCCTCTTGTGGGTGGTTCCATCTCTGGGCTGGTAGTCTTAGGTTCTATAAGAGAGCAGGCTGAGCAAGCCAGTAAAGAACATCCCTTCATGACCTCTGCATCAGCTCCTGCTTCCTGACCTGCTTGAGTTCCAGTCCTGACTTTCTTTGGTGATAACAGCAGTGTGGAAATGTAAGCTGAATACATCTTTTCTTCCCCAACTTCTTCTTGGTCATGATGTTTGCATAGGAATAGAAACTGCTTGTGGACGTTGTACATCGTGGTGCGGAGCCTAGTGCGCACCACGATGTACAACGTCCACAAGCAGTCAACTTGACCCAGGCTGGAGTTATCACAGAGAAAGGAGCTTCAGTTGGGGAAACGCCTCCACAAGCTCCAGATGTAAGGCATTTTCTCAATTAGTGATCAAGGGGGGAGGTCCTCTTGTGGGTGGTTCCATCTCTGGGCTGGTAGTCTTAGGTTCTATAAGAGAGCAGGCTGAGCAAGCCAGTAAAGAACATCCCTTCATGACCTCTGCATCAGCTCCTGCTCCCTAACCTGCTTGATTTCCAGTCCTGACTTCTTTCAGTGATGAACAACAGTGTGGAAATGTAAGCTGAATAAACCCTTTCCTCCCCAACTTGCTTCTTGGTCATGATGTTTTGTCCAGGAATAGAAACCCTGACTAAGACAGTCTCATATAATAATCAAATATCAAGATATTCACTTCAGCAACTACAGCTCAATGTTAGACCTAAGTTTACATCGTAATGTGGCCTAAGATTTCTGCATATAGCGGTGTGACTGAGTATATGTGTGACTCACATATGTTCTAATTTTGGGAAGGTAGGTAGTGGGAGTGCCTGACACTTGGTTGTGGTTTTTATTGTTGTAGAAGATAGGCTAAGAGTCATAATGTGGACTCAAGAGTGTTGGAATAGTGAATACTTTTGCATGATTTATGAACATAATATATGAGAATACTTGAATCTTTTAAATTTGAATTTTAGGACCAGGTCATCATATTTATTGCCTTAAATTGTCATTAATATGGGATTTGAGGTTTGATCAGTGTTTTGGTCAGTATTAATTGTCAAATTGTCACAATCCAGAATCAGATAAGATATAAACTGCTGAGCATTGTGGTAATTGATGTGGGGAAAGCTATCTTTATTGTGGGCCCGACCGTTCCCTGGATAGGGGATGCTTGGGTTCTGGCATCTAGTTTTATTGACAACAACAGTAAATATTTATTGAGTGCTTAACAAGCAAAAATACTGCTCTAACCACTAAAATAATGTCCAATTTGCAGATCAAGAAAGGGACATGCAAAGGACTACATGACTGTTCCATGTTTACCAGTTTCTCATTGATGAGCCTGAGACTCATTTCCTAAGAGTTGCGTGCAGACTATGTTGTCGGTCTCTCACAGTAATGCCTCTGACTCCTTCTGATTCTATCCTTTCCATCTGTTTACCACAGGGCCTGGCTCAGAGTTGGCCTTCCAGCGTTAGATAGTTTAGATTTACAAAAGGATAGAAAAAAATGAAGAAAGCCAGAAACTGAAGAGTAAAAAAGGGGTGAGGTATCATGGGGTGAATTTATTACCCACCCTAGTCAAGACTGATCTCAGTCATGCAAGCAGAAATAATGGAATGTCTATCTCACATCACTGTTGGGAGGATTTTTCTCAATCAAGTCTGACACATACTTAATACCTAGTAAACACTTTTTGTTAGTAAGTCGATGGCCATAAGACTGAATTTCTGCCAGCTGTTGTGGTTCTATTGATGTCATTTTGCTTCTTGTTTCTCGGTGTCCTCATTTGTCACACAGGGGCAACCTCTTGGCTTTATGATCATGTGACCTGTGGCCCACATTGGAAACTTAAAGATATGAGAATGCAGGTTAGAGGTCACTGATAAACAAAAGCTTTGCTTAGGGCAGTTGAGGACTCTTGCTATGTCATGGAAGCAGCTGTTTATCCAACTCAGCTCCTTTCACTCACCTCAAGTATCCAGAGAGACAACATGACCTGAGGTGGAGTTGAGAGTAGTATCCAAAGAAACATCCTCCATGTGCCTTCATGGTGCCTCAGGAATAGGACTGATGAATTGAACAGACACACAAAATTCAGGATGCTCAGTTAGATTTGAATCCTGAATAAGCAATAATTGTTTAGTATAAACCTGTCCCATAAGACATTTAGAATAATTATTTGTCATTCAAACTCAGTTCCCTGGTTTCCTGATGCTGTAGCCACTTTCTCAGATAGAAAGGGTGCAGAGAATCTGCATTTGTTCAAGCTGTCCCTGGAAGTCAAAGTCACAAATTCTAGTACCTCTGCTTTTGTTTCTCCTTGTTGGGAGCAAAGGACAGACTAGCTAAGTGATAGTATTTGTGTGCTATAAATTATGAAATTAATTTAATAAAGCAGTTATTATATATTGAATACAGAACAATCAATTATCCAGCATAAATGTACCAGACTGTGGTTTAATGGAAATCTGTATCTACAACCTATTGTTGCTGTTGAGTTAGAAGTAAATATGTTCTAATAACCAACTGGTATTTATTTAATGTACAATAACACGCTTGCTAAGCTTAAATGAAATGCACAGTTAATTAAAACCATCTCTGTACCATGTCCTCTAGGGGAAAATACTTTACACACAATCTGACTTGGGAGGTTTTTTTTGTTTTTTGTTGTTTTTTTTTTTTTTTTAACCTTCACTTTCACAACTGAGCCCCTGTTGGGAGATTTTAATATGATCTGTTTGGGGGGTTGTCTTGAAAATAGATTTGCTGGGTAATTTTCATCGTGTTTAGAGCCATAGAAATCCTATTTATTTATCTACTGTGGAGAAAGCTTCAGGGATCCCACAAAGCAAAAAATCCCAGGTTGGCTCCCTAAATGGGCCACTTGGGGGGTGGGGTCATATGTGAGTTTGTCTTCTGTTCTGGTGTGAATCTGTAATTTCCCCCTGCAAACTTATATGTTGAAGGTTTAGTTGAGCTGGTAGCATGCCTATTTTGGGAGACTGTAGACATTTTGTGAAGAGGGTAGTAGTCAGAGAAGTCACGTGCCTGGGAGCTTACCTTGGAAATTTCTACTGGTTTCCAGTACTCTACTTTCTCTACCTCCTAGAAGGCCAGAAAGGAAAACAAACTTTCCTCTCCCGCATTTTGGCTTCCTTTCTTGTTTTAATGAAATGCAAGTGCATGAGGCCAAGCAATCATGGACTGAACCCTCTCAAGCTCTATCCCAAAACTAGACTAGTCTTCCTTCTAAGTTACTAATCATGATGGGCATTTTGTCATAGCGACAAGGAAAATAACTTTAGACACTTGCCAGCTTGTAGCTCAACCTCTACTTGAGTCTGAGTTTCCACTCTGTGAAATAAATATAATCCCTCAGATTGTTTCCCAGCATGTCAAAGAGACCAGGCAGCCCAGAACACGTAAGTTAACCTTGACTTTGTAAGTGGGTCTTCCTGGTGTGCTGGTGGTATCCAGTGCTGTGTGAGTCCAGGTTTGGGGCTGTCAAGAAATGGCTTCAAAATGTTTGTGCACTTCTTTGTTACTCAAAATTTATTCAGTGCCTGGGTGCCCATTGGATTCCAGACCACACATTTGGTAGACAAACTCCCAACCCCATCTCTCTCACAGAGGTATACAGTTAAGTTTATGCAATTCAAGGAGGCTTTCTGAACCTCTGAATTTGTTCCCTTTCCTGCAAAGTGGGCATTGTGTCTTCCCTACAAATTACACAGTGACCGTGAAGTTCAAATGAGACAATGTATGCGCACACACTTTCAGAAGTCGGAAAAATTAACATATAAATGTATATTTCCCCAATTTCAACAGTTCATGAGAGCTCACATGGGATTTGCAGATTTGTTGAGTGCTGAGGACGGAGCGTGACAACCTGCGAGTGCCAGGGCAAGCTTGGTGGGCCGGGGAGAGATGAGTAGCTCAGCCTCCCAGAGGACTCCCGGGTTGAGAGGCAGCCAAACAATTAAAGCCTGATGTTCATGTAGGCTGTGGAGAATAGAAAGTACCTTTGAAGCCATGACCTCATCTGATTCTTACAGCGTCCTTATGAAGATGGCAGGGTAGATAAGCATTCTCTTCCCCATCTTATGATAAAAGAAACGGAGCCTCAGAAAAGAGCAACATGGGGTGCAAAGTCATTTGGTGCTATGGATGGAAGCAGAGGTTCTGAGTTTAGAAAACCTGTTTTGTAATGTAGGGCTTAGCTAGTGAGCTTGGACTGAATTTCAGGACCCGTTTCCTTTTCAGGATGCTCTTAGGCAGGATATAATCAAGTCAGAATGAGCACATATGGTAGTCGGTAGGAAGGCTGATGCGTCCCAGCTGCCCCCAGAGGAGGTCCTGGAGATTGCTGACCTTCTATGGAGGACTCCAAGCTTTCCTAATGCTTGGGTTGTGTCCATGCTGTTCTGAGTGGCCATGATAAAAAGTTAATATCCAATTTCAGTGGGAAGCCATAGCTAACTATAATTACTCGGGTGTGTTGATAGTAAGGGCTGATGCAATTATAATTCCAAGGTCATGGGGAAGTGTGCACAGCAAGAATTTGTACGAGAATTGTCCTTTTTCTTTGGTCTCTTGGATTTTTTAATGGCATTTCCTGGGATTAGTTTTCTCCTCTTCTGATTCTGGTGGACATCTAGAAATGGGGCTTCAGGCTAAATGGGGTGCTTTTGTCTGTACAGGGGACCACTGAGTTTTGATTTCCTTGTCCTATTCTAGCTAGTTTTGTTTCAGAGCAGCCTTAGGTCCTGGCTGCTTTATCCTGCCCCACTTTTTTGGATTCACCATCCTAGAAACAAGGAGGAGAATGAAGGTGACTTCCAAATGTTCCGTTGTGGTTTGGAGACCCACCCAGGAGATGCTACATCCGGGCCCTGGATCAGCTGGCAGGGCTGTCTGGCCAGGGGCAACGACTTGGGCTTCCCACAAAGTGACCTTTAGCACATGTGGGCTTTAGAGCTATAATGATTGTACATGAACATCAAATGAAAACAGTAGTTCTTAAATATCTCTAGCAGCATTCACTTCAAGTGCCCAGTAGCTGCAGGTATGCCAAACTATCATACGGCAGAGTGGGATGTCAAGTGTTTCCATGACTACGGGAAGTTATGTTGGTTTAACACCAAGGATGGTCCTGAGAGGAAGTTGGCTGCTCATCGGGGAGACCAGGAATGGAATCCCAGAGAAGAGAAATTTGAGATCTAGTCCTGCTTGGCCTAAAATCTTGGACCTGTCAAAATCTTGTGACTTTGGGCCAGTCATTTAACCCTTCTAAACCTCGGAACAATGGAAATTCAAATATTCTGCTGGACAGCATGAATTATCTGGGGCCAGTTATACTTGAATATTAAAATAAATAAGGAGAGATTGGTGGTGCCACTGTACTGACATCCTTGGGACAGCCCTGCTTCAGCAGAGTACTTTACTGACTAGCCCTAGGGAGAGGTGTCCAATGGACAGAGCTTTCAAGATGCCTGGTCACCTGGATGCTTTAGAAACTGTTGCCTAATTTGTCTCCATTCCTGCACACAAAGGAAGCTGTTGCTTGGCTGTTTCTCCCTACTTTCCTTTTCTTCTTCCCACTCCACCTCCAAGTTCCACCTGCCATCCTCCTAGCGTGGCCAAATTTAGCAAATAAAAACAGGGGCTTTGAGTTAAACTAGACTCTCACATAAGCAACAAATGGCTTTTATAACACATGCGCATCTCATTCAATATTTGGGACATATGTATATTTAAAATAGTTAGAATGAGAAGGAAGGACTGGTACAAAGGGGACTAGTTCGGGTACTTCTCTATTTATATTGATGGATGGGTTATATAATAATTTTTTTTACTGTGCAAGCTCCTTCCCATAATGCCTTTGATTTAATCATATGCATACCCAATTATGTATATGGTAAATAATTGATTGTTCCTAAAATGTTACTAGAGGACATAGTTTTGACTTTGCCCCTCTTTTCTTCATCTAGAAACTTCTTCAGTGGTTTCCACTAGACATTTGATTGTCTAGTAGCTAGCTTAATGCATTTGTATAAAAATATTTGGTAGAGGAGCAAAAATAAGTCAGGGGTCTCATGGAAGGGCCTTGTAGTCGTGTCAGAGAAGTGACCAACTTGGGCAGAACACATTTTCACCATGAGTTTCTTCTGGGGTTTTGGGTTTTATAAGCATTAGCATATAACTATAATAGAAGAAACCCAGTTTTCAAATAAGGCATCATGCGGAGCCTTAGAATACTTGAAATATTAGAGAGATTCCAGTGCATGGCAGAAATGGAGAGGAATCAGAGATGGTCTGCTTGCCTGATCTTCAGGAAAAATCCTTCAGAAAAGTTGAAGCCATGTTCTATTATCCTCAGGTTGTTCAGAATTCAGTTCTCTCTGACTTGGGTTTCCATGTGCCTGCTCCACAGCTCGGGTAAAACGCAGCATCAGACAAAATGCAGAAGATATGTTAGGCACTAGCCTCCTCTCTCCCTCTCCCTCCCCCACCCTCTCCCTCCCTCCCTCCTCCCCTCCCTCCCTCTCCCTCTCTCAGTCCCGCCAGCTCCTTGGCAGAGGGCTGCGGATGTCACTGTGGCTGCTTTGCTTCACTGCCCCCTTCCTCATCTTGGACTTTAAACATCAAACTGATCTTTTGACAGGTTGTGACACACTCCAGGGCTGGAGGAATTTGTAGCTGTCAGAGAAGGGCTGGCTGATAGTTCTGCTTCTAGGAACACTGCGGGGTGCACCTCTCTGTGTAGATGTCCCATCCCCATGGACAGGTGGTACCTGGAAACTTCTGTCCATTTTTTTCCTTCATTTAGGGCTGGACTTATCCTGGAGGGAGTGGAGGATGCAAAGGCCTTGTTGTAAATTACAGCTAGTAGTTCCCTTTTAAGTTTTGCTAAATAGTACTTGTCCTCCCAGAAGAGAGTAGGAGCCAGTAGGATGGTAGTGTCAGATCTATCTATCTTTGGAGGATAATAAGGAGGGATGTATTCTTCATAAACCATATCTTATTGCTGCTTAAGAGGCTTCCCTCAGTTCATTCCTTCCTACATCTGTTAGAAGATCTCTGAACTGGAGAGGGATAGTAGTAGCCCTTTTGTGAGTAAGAGAATGAGACAGGGTTTAGGTGAATTCTTAGTTAGTGGTAATTGTCTAAATGCCCAGAGACAGCTTTAAGGCAAGGCCTGTAACACCGAAGGCTAAGGTACTTTTCAGTTTCTTATGTCTATCTGATATTATTTTAACTGTTTCATATGTCAATTCACTTGTTTTCCTCACAAACAGCCAGAGATGCCTGGCTTAGCACTGTGTCTATTCCAGATGTTATGATTTGAGTGCAGAGCGTTCCCCACTTGTGATTGGAGTGCCACCTCCTCAGCTTGTGCACTAAACAGAGAGGCTACCTCGTGGGTCAGGAGGTGTGAGCCTTTCTTTGGAAGTTACTCTGGCCTCACCTCCTGCCTTCCTCCATTCGTCCTGGTCTGCTGGAATATGAAAAGTCTCTGCTACATAGTCCTGTTGCCATGAGGGGATTTCTCTGAACTGCCTTTCCACCATGAATTATGAAAAGCAAGACCCAAAGTTTTATCACAGACATAAAAATAACTAGTACCATAGAGAGGGTGATATAGGGCCTCTGGAGGGTTAACCATTTCTCCGAGATTGTCACTGGGGAGAGACAAGGCTTTGGTCTGAATTCAGGTGACACGTCCCCAGTGACTGCTTCTCCAGCTCTGCAGGCTCTGCCAAGTTGTCATGAGGTGAAAATGGACCAGCATTGATAAGCACTTAAAAAAGCATAACATTATTATGCAAACACAAGGTATTTTATGGATGGCTTGCTCCATCCCAAGATACTGGGATGACAGTCAAATTTGACTTTTTAATTGAAGGCAAGCTTGTCAAAAGGAGGCAGGGAACTTAGGCCAAGCCGACTTTAAGAACACCTGTGTTCCCTGACCCCCCCTTTGGAAGGATTTGTTTTCTACTCACTAAATTTCTGAGTCAGGGTGTGTTGAGAATTTTACTGGGTATTTCCCCTACTCAAGCAGAGAGAGAACTTTGTGTGTGTGTGTGTGTGTGTGTGTGTGTGTGTGTGTGTGCAGTCTTGGGACCACAGGCTTAGGTAGCCTGGAGTATTTGACCTGGACCTTTCCTAAGTATACTCTATGTGCACTGTCAATCATGGGTCTTCTCACTCTGCATCGTATGCTTTCTTTATCGACCATGGATCCTTTCTTCCAACAAAGCCTGGCTACCTACAGGCTCTCAAAGAGAGCTAGCACAGCAGCCTAGATTGAGAACAGGCAGGCAGGAGGGGAATCTGGATGAAAAGTAGAGAGGAGGACCTTAGACGTGTGAAAGCCAGCCTTAGAAGGCCTCCTGGGCTTCTAGCATTTCTGACTGCCATGACATGAGCTTTTCCTCCACTTGAACCTCTATAACTACTGGGCCCCTTCCCTTGTCTCAAGAAGAGTCAGGCTACATCTGGAGTTGGTTGTCAAGTTGATTCAATGGTCCCATAAAAATGTTCAATGTACACTGGTGTTTCTGCACTCAGTGAGATAGGTGAAGCATCCTACTGTGTGTGTGTGCGATCCTGATCCTAGAGGGTGGGATGTGGTGGATGGGGTGGTGGAATTGTAGCTTGATTTTCTTTGAACTCTTTGGTTCCTGTGCTGGTTGATGTAATCACTTAGGAGATTAGCTTCTACACACACCTGAGAAGGGTGGTCTAGACTATGCCCATCTCTAGGCATTGCTGTGGGGGGCTTAGATCACACAATATCCTCAAACTTTGAGGCAAAGAAACCCTTTCTTCATTAAGTTGCTTATGTCAGTGCACTCTGCCACCGAAACAGAAAAAAAAAAAAATGACTGAGGCATTGCCAGTGGATTCGAGCCTGAGTTATACTTGCTGAATTTTTGGATTTCTATGTCCTTGTCCATTTGACCTCCCAGAGCCACTTCTAAAGTATTATTATAAGCTTATTGTTCTCGGACACGGTTCCCACCCACATCTTAGGATATCTTACCACACCTGCTTGCCAAGTTCTCCCTTGTTATGTGCCAATTAGTGTCACTACATACTTCAAAAGTGAGACTAACAGCGGTGTGAATGAAGCAGAATGATCTTAACACAAGAAGCCTGCTTCTCCGCGCAGTCCAGGTGTTACCCTCATTACACTTTTGGTGTGAAATCCAAACACTTAGGATGAAATTTGTGAGGTCATTGCTCTGGTTTGTCTGTTTCAAAGGAGCATTATTTTTTTGTTCTTTTCCTTTTCATTCCCTGGAATCCAGGCTAAAGGCTTTCAAGAAAATGCAAACCATAACAAAATGAATAGTAAGTCTTTTAATTCTTATAATAAAAACCCTACAAAAAAATTAGCCTCCACAAATTGAGCAGCCGCTTGTGACAGATGCTGTGCTGGGCATATTATAGCTCTCCTCTAGTTTTATGATGGAAAGTGGATCAGCGTCTTAGGATTATGTAAGTGGGACACTTAAGAGGAAGAAGTCAATAATCTATGTTAAATGAGAATTCTGCCTTTCATACCTGACCACTAATTTTTTTTTCTCATTGCACAATGGGAAATTTCAATGAACCAGTGGGATCCACAGCAGACAGTTCCTGGGACAAATGAGCAATAGACCACGTGTAGTTGGAGGACCCAAAGGATTTATGGAACCACTGTTAGAACCTTTACACACATCTAGTCTAGTCCTACGCATATGTTCAAAGCAGCAAAGATGAAAAGAGCTCTTATTCACGATTCAGCTACAAGGGATCTGAAGGGGGAGAGCCAGTTTCTAACATATGCCTTGGTTGCCTCCTATAAGGCCTATATGGTTATTGGAGACACAATAAGAAAAATGCATAAAGTGTTAAATAGACATAAGATAAAGGTGCAGACATGTAAGGTAGATGAAATGTGTTAAAATACGGACCATTTTGACATCTAGATGAAACAATGGATCGAGTTGCCCACAGTGCAATGCAGTACGTGGCAAAGCTTCTAGCCCCAATGCTGCAAGCTATGAGAATACTGAAGCTTCCCTTCTAAAATAATGTGTAACTATTTAACCAGAGAGAATAGTCGTTTCACTCCACAAACCAGTTTGTAACACACCACGTGATGGATTATGGACTCATCCCCTTAGACACATTCTAGGGAGTGATGTCCCTTTAAGTGCTATTCCACTCTGTGCCCATGCACCGTTCCTAGGCTGGCACCAACATGCTCTTCTTGAGCACGTCTGGGACGTCATGGTAGGAAGAGGCTCTCAGACACCACCTGGCATCTTTAACATGGACTTAGGGTGGCTGATGAGCTCCACGGCTCATCCTTAATTAAGAAAGCAGCTAAAAACACCACCAGAGAAGCCTGCCCAGAGCTGCGGAGCGTCTGCTTGCTAATGCTAAGTTGCCTGGGTTGATTGATACTTGTTTTGCGATTCCTTCCGTCAGCTTTCTCTGGTCCGGCCATCTGTTTTCTACTCAACAAGAGGCAAGTTGGCTCTGCTCCTCATCTGATTTGCGGCAGAAGTGACAAGATGGTGGCTAGGGGCTTAACCTGGGGGGCCTGGCAGTCATTTGCCATTGGCATAGAATCTTCCCCAAGAGAATGCAACTAGCTTTGTCTAGAGTGACATGTTGGGTTTTGTGTTTTCTTGTGTAGGATTCTGAGCAGTATTAGAGGAGGGTAAGCTAGAAGTTCAGAGGATGCTTTTTGTCAAGAGGACTATCTGCTTTCTTCCTCTCTACATCTCATCTTCCAGAATATTTTACTGCCTGTCCTTTGGGCAGGGGCAACATATAATATATTTAAGTCATCACTCTCCTTCCCTTGGACAATAATCATGAAAACATTGGTATGCTGGGAGGGAAATAAGAAGGTAATGTGTAAATAGTGCACTCAGAGAGCTTACAGTCTTGGTTACACACACACACACACACACACCCCACATTTATACACATAAAAGACCTTTGGTGTGATTATAATAAAATTGAGGTTTAAGTTGTGATACCATTAGTAGTCCTAAGAAATGAAGGAATCAATTGATATAAAATAGGTTTTAAAAAGCCTTTAAAATGAAGACATCTCATGATTTGAGCTTTGATGCATGGATGCTGAATAAATGAAGCAAAAGGAGTGTGTGTGTGTGTGTATGTGTGTGTGCATGTGTGTGTGTGTGTGTGTGTGTGTGTGTGTGTCTGTGTGTGTGTGTGTGTGGTCCCAAGGAAGGTCCCTCCTGGAAGAACTGAACATCCTCCTGGAGTTTATCCTTGGAAGTTGACTCATAACTAGGCACTCCCACTTGTAACATCCAAGAGCAGAAGGGAGCTTACAGTTTCTTCAGCAACCATGAACAAATGTTCCTTTATCACTTTCAGTCAGAGTTAATGTGTTCAGTGGCCCAACCACGGACAAAGAGAAGGAGCACCATTGTAAGCTTAGATCAACCCAACTAAAGCCTTATGTCTGTGGAAGGGGACCGAGGTTTAGCTCTATTGCGCCTGGTTGAGTGAAGGAGAGTGGGCAACGTTGACCCCAGTCATCACTTCTGACAGGAATGGAAGAGAAAGACATCCCAAGTGGGGCTACAAAGGCAGGAAGGATGTTGGCATCCACTGAAGAAGCAGAGTCTTTAATTCCATTAGGTGGAATCTACAGGTTTATGTCTGAGATTTTGAAATGTGGACTTCGCACCAGGAGATGGGATATGGTGACAGAGGCAGTTCTAGGTATCCATAGCCATTCCTTCTGAGATCTGCAGGGGTTGAGGGCTGGCCAGTTGATGAACTGTGACTAGGAGGAGATGTTGATCATAAAAGGAAACTGGTTATGCTGTGGTGTGTTTTTTATCACGGTGATCACAAAAGGCAAAGAAAACACGTTTCCTGCCATGGTAAAGCAGAATCCTGACAAGAGGGATACTCTTGGTTCCATCCCTACCGGAGCTTAGCAACAACCTCCTCACTGGCTTAAGGAGGGCTGAGAAAATTTGGGATGCAATGGATTGATTGAGAGGATGGAGTTTTATGGCAAACCATGTGTGTTCTGATTTACTTCTAGAATTCCATCCGTCCTTCTTGACAAAGAAATTCCACCCTTCTAAGGCACTTTACAGATAAGGAGATACAGTCTCAGGAAGAAATGAATTACTTAGCTGAGGTCCCAGAATTAATAAATGGCGGGGTAAGAACTAGACTCCAGACTTCTTCACTGCTGCTTCTGTTCCTAATGTGACCATCTGTCCAATAACTCAGAGACGTGCCAAAAGTGGTTTTACCCGCAAGAGACTGAAAGAGAAGAGACTAAATGAAAGCCAAGGCAAGAAGGGGAGAGAGGGGAGGGCGACATGATCAAGCATTTCTTTAACAGCCTCTCTCATTGTCTGAGTCTGATTTCTGCCACGAATACCAAAGGCTGAGAAAAGTATGAAGAAAGGAGTTTTACTTAACACACAGTTCAGAACACTCAGGAATGTGGTGCTCTCGTGGGTCTTTGGTGAGGATCTCATGGTGGGTGCATCCTATGGTGAAATCGGTGCAAGAGAGAAGTCACATAGTAAACGCGCTAGCAAAATTCCTGGGAGATGACTCAGAGTAAAACACTTGCCTTGCGTTACAAGCATGAGGACCTTAGTTTGGTACTCAGAATCTATCTAAAAGTAAACAAAACAAACAAAACACCTGATATGTTGGCAAGCAGTTGTAATCTCAGCTCAGCACCAAGGAAGTAAACACAGGAACCCTTGGGGCTTTCTGGCAAGTTAGGGTAACCTAATCAACAAGCTCCAGATTCAGATTAAGAGACCTTAATTTAAAAATTGATGACTACCCATTGAGGAAGATACCTAAGGCTGACCTCTGGCAAACACACACACACACACACACACACACACACACAGCATGGAAAGGAAAAGTTGAGAAAGCTGTCTCTAATGTAGTGGCCATGTACACTTGCTGTACCCACCTTAGCCCCATAAAACCCAAGCTACTGCTCAGATAAGAGTATCCATCCATCTAATAAGCACCTCAGATTGGAGCACTCACCCCTCCCAATCATCTTTGTACTTCCGTCACCGTCCAATACCATTACATTGATGACCAATCCTCCAACACATACCCTGTTGGAAAGCAAGTTATATACAAAAGTTTACTTGTGTGGTACCTGATAGGGACACAGTGGGTACAAAGCTGTTCCTGCCTTTCTACCTTTTCCTAAAGAATCCTGATAATTGTATTTCATCCTCCTGTTCCTCCTAAGAATAAGGTAAACACACTCGGCTCTGGCATACTTCCATTCCATAGCAGGCCTCCCTCCCAGTAGCCCCACCCTTCAGGGCTTCCCCACCCCCTCTTTATCCCTTCACACCAAACACTTTCAAAGTTAATTTCAAAAAGCTGGGAACACTTGATAGTTTTAATTAATCCTATGCCTGGGGAAATATGATTTTGTGCGTGCGAGGACTCTCAGCTTCTCTGTATAGATAGCTTGTTCTGGATAATGCCAGCATTTCCAATTTAGCTGTGATTATGCCACCAACACATTTGTTTGTTTGTTTATTAGCTACAAGAGACTTAATGTGTCCTCAGGAGGAGATTTCAAGTTTTCCGTTTAATGGCAGGATAGCCCCAACACGGGAACCAACCATGTATGATAGTGAGGAAGCCACCATTCTCTATCTGGAGAAGAGGAAACTGGGGGCCCAAGAAGGCTTGGTGTTTTGAGCATAGTCACACATTTAGGAGGGATAAGACGAATGTCAGTGCTGACTCACTTGTAAATCAGAATGCTTGACAAACTCCCTTTTCTTCCTGTGAGAACTAGGTAAGATATTGAACAATTACAGCAAGTGTAGGTGGTCACTACATTAGGGCATTAGGGTCAGCTTTCTCAGTTTCTTCCTTATTATGGTGTGTGTGTGTGTGTGTGTGTGTGTGTGTGTGTGTGTGCATAGGTGTATCTAGGCACTGACACATGCAAATGCCAGACTTAAACTTTAGGTATCTTCCTCAGTGGGTAGTGTAGCTTCCTCAGTGTGGTGTATCTAATTTTTTTTTCTGAATTAAATCTCTCCTGTTAAAGGTGGGCTAGTAAAAACTCAGGAAGTAAATGCTACTTACTAGATTCAGGGAGGTTCTGAAACTTACATGACTCAGACTAGCCTTGAAATTATATAAGAAATAACAATTGCAGGAAGAGGCAAGCTACTTGCAAGCATATAGGAAGCTCTAGGAAATGCAGTTTTTATGATTTCTGTTCCATATTAGGTGGGCTTTTCAGATATGCAGTTATCATTGCATTATCCACCATCCTGGAAACATCACAGAAGCCCTGAAAACTACACTAATTGCTTTAATGAGGTCATGTGTCTGTAAATCTGTGATGAGCTGACTGGTTTGAGCAAGATCAAGTGCTTAATCAGTTCTGGGCATAGGATCAACCTCACCCACTAACTCATAAACAAAGAATGGGAAGGATGACCCTTGATGGAAAAACACAGAATAAAAGTATCAACAGGGAGGAAATAGATGCAGAGTAGAGAATTCTCTACTCCCAGAAGTAAACTATATTCCTATTTCTTTGCTCATTTTTACTTTCACGTTAGAGTAAGTAACATTCCTCCTTCAATGACCAAGGAGGCAGTATCTTTTCTGATTTAGTCATCAGCCTGAAGCTGGGTTTCAGGTACTTACTGTTAGCATTCTTTAATTTTTTTTCTAGAAAAATCTACACAAAATATACTTCCATGTTACTTAACACTGGGATAAGGACTTCTGAGTCACTCAAATAACAACACTTCATTTTTTTTCACCTCAAAGCCTTTTAAACTCCCAGTGTTTGTCTCAATCCAAGGACCATGTGGCCTGCTAGTTTCCTCTTTCGTGTTTTCATTCAGTCCTGACTTTCTTTTGCCTTCTTGAGCCAAATCCGTTCTACGTTGAATGTATTTTATTTTCTTCCTCCTCTTCTTTCTTCTCCACCTCCTTCTCTTTCTTCTTCTGATTCCTGTTTCCTACCACGTCTTCCTCATTTTTAAAAGTCTTCCTTTCCTCTTCTTTCCCCTATTTTTTTTTTTTTTTTACCTCAGAGTCAATCCCTTTACTTTTCTCTTGGTTGTCCCATTCATACATACTCTCTGGGAAGTAGATTACATCCTTACATTACTAGAGTAGATCCATTTGTGCATTTCCATGTCTCACTCTGATGGGATTGGAAATAAACACAGGATGTCAGTCATAGAGCCACCTTGAAGAAATAGCCATGGAATCATCATGGGAACTATGGCAACCAATTTAAAACCCAATCTTCCTGTCATATTTTGTAGAACCAGACCTCATAATCTTATGTAACATTTTGGGGAATATATTGCTGCTTTCACTCCCCATTTACTGTGTTTGTGGCTTGTGTGGTGACAGGACATCAGGATTCTAAGAGTCATTTTGAATGTGGAGAGGTTTTGAAAGCTTATTTTTGTGGCTGTTGATGAGCAGAGAGATGGGGGGTGGGGCTCTAGTTTGTTTTCTCCCATACTCCATTAAAGCCCTTAATATCCATTCCCCAAAATATTATAACCAAATATTGTAGAAGATTAAAATATCCAGAGTATCAGGGAGTTTGCTGTGAGACTCTAGCCTAATAATATCATAACTAATACTCATGAAGTGTAACCATAAAGACTGCTTAAAATGAGGATGACAATAAGAGACATGCCAAAGAGGATGGGGAAAAGCCATGAGGCCACAGTACTAAAGAAAAAAATGTAGACAGCTAAGGAATGCTGAGAGAAGAATAACTGGTCTTCTCTGGGGAAGAGCCCACCAATTGGTTATCAAATATCAAATGGCCATACTTAAAAACATAATGCAAGTAATGTTATTCAGACTGAACAGGTTTTGTTTATATTTATGTATATGTAAATATATATTATATACAGATATATAATCAATGTTATATATATAATCAATAAATATCTGCATATAACAATAATTAATTTAAAGGAAATTGGGGAGAATCATGTGGGAGGGTTTGGAGGGAAGGGAGGGAAATAAATGATGTTTATATTATAGTCTCAAAAATAAAAGAAATAAAAAATATTTCCCCATCATTTACACTTTAAAATTCCTCCTTAATTTAGATTTTCTGGTATCAGGGTCTTCATATTGGTAAGGGTGAGTATATAAAAAGTCCTTTATAAAGGGTATTTATGTTATAAAATGAGACAAAGAAAGCTGGTGAGTAAATGACAAAGGTAAAGTAACAACAGGGACAGATCCATGGTTCTGTTATAGCTTGTCTTCTGGCAGATCCCAGGAGCTACAAAGGTGGCAGCACCCTAAATCTAGGCTGATCTGAGCTAGAGGTCTCTGGCATCTTCACTATGTCCTTGGAACGATTGACTATAATTTCTTGGTGATGTGGGCAGTATCTTTCACCTTCTCATTCTTTCAAATGACCAAAGACACGATGAGAGACACTGGATCTTGATTAATGAACAAATGACTTAATACACAAAAAGACAACAGACAAGTGACTGAAAAATCCACCTGTCAAATCCTCCTCAGTGTGGGAAATCCTGAAGTCCAATCCCGATTCTCGCTGTTATTTATAAGTGGTAATCTGCAGTAATAAAGCTGTATTTGGTTTGTTAAACTTAAGAAAAGTCTGATGGCTCAGGGGATGCTGTGGGGTGCTGTAATCATCTGTGTCAGTATGGGTGTTTTTCCTTATGAGCTGTACATTTCTTTGTTTATGTTGTTTAGGATCTCTTTCACATGACTCTTCCAGTGGAGGCAAGGATGAGATGTCTGGGATGTGACCAAGTATTAGTTCTTCTTGGGTCACGTGAGAACTCTTCTTGTGCCTACTTGTGACATGCCTGGTGAGAAATGGAGTTCTGCAGCACACCACAGGGCCACCATCAGATTCCAGTGTGATACTCACTGAGTCACTTGAATACGTATGGAAAGTCACAGAGAGTAGGGCTGGGAGATGGCTTAGTCGCTCACCTGCTTGCCATGCAAGCATGAAGACAGGAGCATGGGTCTCTATCACTAGTGTTTTAAAGAGCCTAATTCCATGCTTAGGAGCTGGAGCTGGAAGGATTCAGGAGTTTACTGGCTAGTCAGTGTAGCCAATCATTGAGTGTCAGATTCAGTGAGAGACACTGTCTCAAAAGTTTGTTTGTATGTGATATATATATATATATATATATATATATATATATATATATATATATATATATATGAGAATAAAGAAAGAGAAGACCTCTGGCTTTGAAATGCTTACACAGACATATTTATGTTCATATATACATGCACCCACACATACCTATATGCAATGAAAATCTATGTTTACACACATACAACACACACAAATACAAACACAAGACACAGAATGGTCTGCACGAGAATCTGGCCAATGGATCACATTTGTCAGTGCCTGTGCTATCCCCCAATTCTTCTGTGCTTCTTTATTGATCTTGGTGGACCTTCTTTAGCATCCCATCCTGGGTCCTAGATCTCCACTTTGTAGGAGATGCAAGTCCCCTATAGCCCTGGGTAATTCTATCCTGGAAATAGGGCATCTCTTGAGAGAAGGCTCTTTCTGTTCCCTCTTATTCTTCCTTTAGGCAATTTGTTCTAGCAAACACTGGATAAAGCTGGGTAATGGAAAATAGAGTCCTCAGACAGCAGAGCAGGAAGATGTTAATTGATGAGTAAATAATTGGAGAATTAAATCAGAGACTCTGGAAAACCACCAGGGGATGTTAGAGACATCTCTGGTGAGATAGGGAAGAAGCGAAATTCGGGATGTAGGATGATCCACTGAAAATTGCTCTGGAATTAGGAAGCAGTATATTAAATTTTGTATTCACTTCTTGTTAGCTGGGTATATGATACAATCAACTTCCTTGAGGATGTGTGTCCAAATCTTCTTTAACATTGAAATGATTCTTGACTTCTAGACTGTTATAAAAATTATGTCACTCTTTCTCATATATATATATATATATATATATATATATATATATATATATATATATATGAATTCCTATAAGATGGTGGGACCTTGGTTGACTCCCAAGGGTCATAAAGGGTAAAGGACAATTTTTCTATAAAGTTTAATGACAGATATTATATCCTAGCAAAGTAAGAGTTTGGTAACAGAATCCTGAGTTTTCTGGTGAAGCCCCCTGCCATGCTCCCACTGTAGGCACTGCTCTGTCCTCAGAAGCCACTCTACCCATGCTTGTGCCAGGGGTTTGCTATCCAGTTAGCTTTGGGGAAAACTTTGCCTGTGCAGGCAGTTAGCATCAGCTGGCATTTGCAAGCGACATTTAAAGGTCACCTCCAATTCTCCTGCTGGGGAAACAGGGAGGGACAGTACAGCAGAGAATGTGGACTTGGGTTGAATCTAATGAGCTTGGGCAAGAAGCTGGGGGGGGGGGGTGTTCAACAGGGAGACATGCACTGGGAAGGGACTTCCTCAGCCTGAGTGTTTGGGGGGGGAATTCAGTGGTGAGGAATGGCTGGAAGGGTAGGGAGGATTTGAAAAGAGCAGGAGTCCTGAGCTCATGTCTGTTGTAGCAGTGTGGAGCACATTGTGTTTTCTGTCCTCTATAAAATGTAGTTGGGGGAGGAATAGGTTGATGGGGACCAGCTCTTCCTTGCAAATACTGTGTGCTGCCCAAGAAACAAGTCTAACACATGGCTAGAAAGCTTACTGAGCATATTTTCTGAGCCCACAATGAAGACATAGAATTATAAAATCTGATTAGCTAATACCTTGCCATAAATTTAAGAGGTAATCATAATCCAATGCCTATTTGGAGTTGAGATTGGAAAATGAAGACACCTGAAGCCCCTCTAAGCAGGTGGCTGAGAAGAGAACATTTCTGTTTGTAACCAAAAAAGACTGTGCTGCCTATGGGCTATGGGAGCCAAGAGGGCAGTGCTTTAAGAGAACTGTCTGCTGATGGATCCACGGGTAATGCATGCCCTGCTGCCCACCCTGCCACCCGCTGTTTGCTCATTAGTGTCTGTTTTCTTCTTAGAGTATGGGCCCTTTGTTCCTCTCTTCAGTTGCCCAAACAGTAAGCCACTTCCCCTGTGGCTTTTCCATTTCTCTCCATCCATGTCCAGGGAATTTGTATATGACCCAAGCCGGTCAATCTCCGTCTAAGGGCATCCTGTCCACTATCGGGTGCTAATTGTATCTGTGTTCCAGTGTCTGGAAGTTTTAATGAAATGACGCTATGTCTTACAGGAATGATATTTGCCACGTGGCTCTAGGATGGGGGCTGTAATCACTAGGGAGAAGGTCATGAGAGTTCTCTTGTTTTCCATCTAAAGTATAAATCCTACTTATATTTTACCCCTGGAACACCCTATAAACTTAAATAGTATGTTAAATATTAAAATGACACATTGCTAATATTTCTCAGCTCCCCCTCCCTTCCTAATCTCCCAGGATTGTATAAGGTTCCCATTAGAATAATCTCTTACCACTCATTTGAGGAATTTGGTTGGTCCTCAGCTATGGGGTGACATTTAAAGCTCCTGTATTCCTTCATGCTCACCCTTTCTGGTATGGTACGTGGGACAGCTTTGTTTCCTTCTTGGAGGACCATCTACTATTTCTGAAGGAATCCCCTCATGAAATGCAAACACCCTAGGGAGGGTCTAAGCTGTATTAAGCTAAAAGCACATTAAGGCGCTGTCAGTTTCTGCTGGGACATTTTAGCAGAGATTAATTTATCAGTCCTCTTTCAGATGTGACATATAGTCGAGAGGGATTTGGACTTAGCAGAGACAGGATCTGTGGTAGAGAACAGAAGGGGAGGCAGACAAGAAGTGCCTGAAGAGGGGATGCTTTGGGAAACTAGGATCTGTATGGGGTGACATGGCATGGATGATGTGGTAGCTCAACGAGGATATCATGGTTACTGTGCTACTGCTGTGACCAAGGAACACCATGAACAAGGCAACTTACAAAAGGAAGCATTTAATTGGTGGCTTGCTTATAATTTCATAGGTTGAGTCCATGATCATCATGATGGGGAACAGGCATGGTGTTAGATCAGTAGCTGTGAGCTTCCATCTGATCCATGCGCACTAGGCAAAGAGAGATTAGGAATGACTTGTGTTTCTGAAACCTTGAAACCCATGTGCAGTGTTCCATCTCCTCCAACAAGGCCATGCCTCCAAATATTTTTCTAACAGTTTTACCAACTAAGGACCAAGCATTCAAATGTGAGCTTGGAGGGTCCATTCTCTTCCAAACAACCAGAGTGGCTAAGAGAAAAAATACACCTGGTGAGCACAGAGGACAGGAGAGCTTCAGAGAATGAGCTGCCCCACAGCTTTGCAAGAATAGGTCTTCTCCCAGCACAAGTGGCCTGCCATGCTCTCTTCTGGGGATCTTAGGGCTCAGGAGTCAGAGTCAGGACAGCTATGGAAGCTCTAGGAACCAACTTGCAGCAGTTACCCTTTGGTAGAAAGTCCCTAGAGATGGATACCAGCCACTCTTTCAACCAGTTCCAGGTTTTCTTCTATCAGTGGAATGTTTTTTTTGCACAGTTACCTTTAGGGGATCATCCCTATTGGGACTTCCTTACA
The DNA here is from genome assembly GCF_900095145.1 of Mus pahari. Taxonomy (NCBI): domain Eukaryota; kingdom Metazoa; phylum Chordata; class Mammalia; order Rodentia; family Muridae; genus Mus; species Mus pahari. The sequence continues at coordinate 62,239,508 of NC_034597.1, forward strand.
GCTTCTCCTTCACTTTACCTTCCTAATGTATCACTGGATACCCTGGCTGTCCCCTAAGGAGGAGAAAGGCTTCAGAATCAGAAACAAAGTGACAAGGTTTAGAGATGCCTTTAGAGCCATCAGCTCCTTGGGGCTATTAGCCACACCAATCGAGGCAGTCGTCTCTATCATACAGAGACCATCAAAGGGACTAGAAATAGTTGGGTCTGTCATTTAAAACAGAGCTTTGGTTTTGGGGGCAAAGGGAAGCACCATTCTCTGCAGGTGACAGACACCTTGTGTGACTGGTTCAGCTTGCCAAGTGGTCTGATAAAAGGAATGAACTGATAAAAATGGAAGGACAAAAGAGAAAGTGCTGTCCTTTACAGGGTTAAGCTCCTGCCTCATGTTTTTAATACAGTGCAGGTAGGATGCGATGGATATTGCGGGATAACACCTTCTAGTGGAATCAATCCATCTATTCAGGTAAGGAGTGCTGTAGGCAGCTTGTGACCATGAACATGGGTTTTAGACAGGCATTCAGAGATTCTGTGCTGATACTCAACAGAAACTGAATACACCAAATTCTGCTGTCTTTGTACGGGAAGAGTAGAAGACCAAGGTTTGAAAGGGCCATCTAGATAGCAAATGGATGCTCCTGGACCAAGTTTTAGAACTGAGGCTGGGCTTTTCCCATTTCTGAATCATGCTTTTGCCCAACGTGCTCGTGAAAGAAACAGTAAATCTTGGCCTGGATGGTGTACTAGTAGGATCTTTCCACTGCTTGGGTAGTGAAGTGGGAACCTTATTTCACTAGCTATCAAGGGGATAGCCCTGTTGCGGAGAGAATCTCATGTCTAGACACAGAATGCTAACTGTATTAAACATCACCAGCCCCTTTAGTGTGGTTGTTCACACAATTGCGTATCTTTTTATTTTTAGTTTCAGAGAGTTAAAACAACAATGTGGTAAGTAGTACAGCTAAGGGTGAAGTTCCACTCAGCTGTAAAGAAGAACAAAAACATGTCATTTGTATGAAAAAGGATAGGAACTGAGATCATCATATTAAGCAAAATAAACTTGACTCAGAAACACAAATACTGCATCTTTTTTTCTCTCATATATGGCACCTAGATTTTATAGATGGCATGAAAACAGATGGGGGAAGACAGACCTGGGAAAGGAAGGATTAGCAGGAGGGCAAGAGGAATGGGTAGTAGCAGAGGGTCAGCATAAATGATACAGTTGAATGAAAACATTAGGAAAGCCATCACGTTTGTAACACCATCACATGCTGTAAATATATGCTAATGAATTCATCTTTGAGACTTAGTAATTAACTGTTGAATTCAGTAGAATATATGGAGTATTTCCACAGTTTGATGCAGTGGGTGATATGCATCTAAATATATCCCAAAATTCTCTCTCTCTCTCTCTCTCTCTCTCTCTCTCTCTCTCTCTCTCTCTCTCT
>NC_034597.1:62241032-62243138 GCF_900095145.1 Mus pahari
TGTGTGTGTGTGTGTGTGTGTGTGTGTGTTGAAAAAAACTGCTCTAGCAAGGCTGTGGGTAGTGGTGCTTAGGTAGATAAACTGATTTACGGTATAAAATAAATGCAACAGCCCATGGTTTATCTGATAGCACCCTTATAATGGACAATAAACACTTGGCATGAGTAGGCTCATTTGTCAGATAAGGAAGCAGAAGTTTAGGACAGTGAATTCATCTTCCTTAAATCATGATGTGTGGTCTGCACCAGACATAGAACCAAGACCCATGTTCCTTAATTGAAAATGTGAACATACAAGAGGCTGAATCTATGTTGACTATTTAGATCTATTTGTTCTCTTTCCTCTCCCTGTAGTCCTAGTGCTGCTTTCTAATTCTACCCGTCTATGTATTCTGCTATATATGTTCCTTGAGCACAGCACAAAAGAAGGGTGACTCAATAGTCTATGGGGAATCAAACCGTGTTGCTATGTTTAATAACTGGATATGTTCCTTGGAAACCTGCACGTGTATTGTATCACAGTCTTTTCAACATCTTGCTTTGAAGTTTATATTTTATTGTTATTGAGATACAGCAAGGCACTGTAGTCAACCAGATGATGTATTCACAGATCTCTAGAGAAGAGGGCACAGGATGCGACAAGATCCACAAGAAGAAGTATTAATGTTGGCTAGAAGACAAAGGGATAGTGGAAGCTGGAGTCATCATTGACATTTCCTTAGAAAAGAAGAGACAAGGAAAGGTAAACAAATGTAATATTAGCTGATAAATAACTTTGGCAGGGTTTATCCTTGGTTGTTTGAAACCTAGATCTGAGGTGATTAACTTGGAAAATAATGTTCCTACGTGTAGGAACATAAAGGGCATCCCATAAAGGGGATGCCTCATGGTATGTGTTCTGTGCCCTGAATTGGCTGGATTTCATTTGAAAGATGCTTTCATATGTGTTATTTCTAGGAACCACCCTCTCCTGAGAGAGCAAGTCCTTCTTATCTCAGTAAGACCCTTTACATCAAGCTTTATAAAAATTATAGAAATTAGGAATGAAATGTAGCTCATTTTGTAGAGTGTGCTGGTTCAGTTGAGAATATTCCCCATGGACACATATATTTGAATACTTGGTTACTAGGGAGTGGCACTTTTGGAAGGGTTAAAAGGTGTAGTCTTGTTGTAGGAAGTGTGTCATTAGGGATGGGCTTAGGGATTCCAAGAAGCTCATACCAAGCCAAGAGACTCTCTCTTCCTGCTGCCTGCAGTTTGGGATGTAGAACTCTCAGCTACTTCTCCAGCACCACATCTTTCTGCATGCTGCCCTACTTTCCACCATAATGACAATGGACTAAAACCCTGAAACTATAAGCAAACACCAACTACATGGTTTCTTTTATAAGAGTAGCCTCGGTCACGGTGTCTCTTCATAGCAATTGAATACTGACTAACACTGAGTGTTTTCGTAAATCCCTGGGTCCAATTGCCAGCGCCACATAAATTAGGCATGGTTACATAAATTTTTAATCTTAGCATGAGGAGTTGGATCCAGGAATATCAGAATTTCAGTGTCATTCTCTGTTTCGTAATGAGTTCCAAGTTCTCAGATACCTTTGGCCATAGAGATCTTATCTTAAAAAAAAAACAAAACTGAACTAGAAAAGACTTCAGTGGCGGAAAGAGATAGAATGAAAAGGGAAATGGGGGAGGATGTGAGACAACCAAATTCATGAAATTTCATGTATGAAACTGCCAAAGAATATATATATAAAACAAAACAAAAGTCCAAAGCACACCAAAATGCCAGGATATCAATAAGGCTGATCTACAACAGCTATGTGGCTGTGGTTAAATCAAACTGGTTCTTTGCTCAGCAATGTTGTACCCCAGGAGAACGATGCCCAGTTCTAGCCCCCACCATTGTCTGCTCTGCTGAACCCATTCTTCTCTGCTATACACAGTCACAGGTGAGCACCCAGGGGTCCATCCAAACCACCGTTTCATCAACCCTTCCTCCTGAGTTCTGTTCCATTCAAAACATCTGTTTCTGGTATGATTCAGTCTTAGACTGCCCTCACAGAGAGAGAGAGAGAGAGAGAGAGAGAGAGAGAGAGAGAGA
>NC_034597.1:62243219-62249915 GCF_900095145.1 Mus pahari
GAGAGAGGGGGGGGGAGAGGAGAGAGGAGAGAGGAAAGAGAGAGGAGAGAGAGAGGAGAGAGAGAGAAAAAAAACATGAATTTCTTTCTGGTTCACACTTCTCAGCAGTAGAAATGCAGGCACAGGGGAGACACAGTCATGCATGAGACGAGTCAAGTGAGTCACAGGAGCAAGGGTCGCTTCACCTCCACTGGCTGGTTATTAATACTCAGAATCCTTATCCATTCATTAGTGTGGCAAGCACTGTCTAGTGACAGGTTAATTATGCAGCTCTGGGTAATTAGAAAGTAAATATATGTTAAGAGGACACCACTGTCACGATAAAAACTGTCAATTTGAAAGCCCTCTTGCACGGTAAATTCTACCTCATCTTTTCAACCAGAAGGGATATTTTTTCTTTGTTGCTTTGAGAAATTAAAAAAAAAATCCTTTGCTCTCCCCTCCAGCTAAGATGTCTTTAGTTCTGGTTCTTGTCTACTTCCTTTTCTCTTCCTTTAGTGCTACACCTTCGCTGGTCCAGTTTGGAGTTCTGCTTCTATTCTGGGCAAATGTCTGTAGTGTCAGGTCCCTTCTTTGTGAGCTTTATAGCTCTAGGGTAGTTCAGGAAGCCTTAGGAGAGATTCCTGAAAATTTTGAGACTGGGAGGGGTGGAAGAGAGCGAGGTGGAAAAGAGGACCCATTTAAGTGAAGATTCCAAGCCTTGCATTGCTGCATAGTTGTGTGTGGATGCTGGATGCCTAAGGCTGCTTCCATAGATCCTGTGAATGTGGCTGTGAATGCAGATCTCTCATACCAGAGACTACTGTGGCTCCATTTAGTTATTAATCATTCCCCTCAGATCAGTGCAGAGCTGGTCTCTGCAGGGATTTTCTTTGTAGACAGTGAACCTGGGACACTGACACGTTAGGGACAGAGTCACAGCTAGAACCCCATAAATCCTGAGCATTTTATAACCACAACCACATGAGTTATGTTTCTTGACTGAAAAGGGTTCCAAGGAGTGAGTACTTCAGTGTGATTTTAATCGATTTGTCTCAAATTGTTTTAAAACCCAGGATTGTACTTTGTCTAAATTAATATACCTGGCTTTCAACAGTGTATGGGGGAACTACCAAATTCTGAAGCAAAAGAACCCAAGTACATCCAGTTTTGTTTGTTCAGGCTTCTTCTCTACTCACCATGCACAGAAAAATAATTGGGGGTGTTGGGGGATTGCTCTGTCCTTATTTCTTTTCCTCTTTGAATTTATTCCTGTATTTTTTCTGATGCTTATTGACCTGAGGTAGGGTTTTTTGCTAAGCCAGGTGTTGAGTATGTAACTAAATTGACCACTCAGTACTCTTAAGCATCTCCTAAGCAGGATGGAGAAATTGATAAGGAAGGAGTTGCTGGAGTGGGGAGGATATTACTGATGGGCAGAAGTAATAGAAATTGGAAGAGCAGAACGGAAGAGGCAATTAAGATCACTGTATCTAAAAGAGGGAAAGTGTAAGGAAGCCTCAGAGGAACTGATTAGGCTGGCCTTGTCCCTAACCAATGTATGTAAGGTCACAGCAGCCATCAGAATCAGCTTGGATTGGGACTACTGGCCTTCGGGAATGCAGTACCTGACATCTGTGGGATACCAGCACCTGCTGATTTTGAGTTATGTGTAAATCTGGGTTCTGTGTAGCAAAGAGGGGCCAGTGGTCCACAGATCATCAGGCAAGGATCTAGCATCAGGTTGTATAGGGCATGAAGTGGGGGAACTCAAAGCTGTTTGTTAAACGTACCTGGACAGAATATGTAGATTAAAGATGGAAGTGGAGCTGGCATAGCATGTTGCCTAGCATTTGTTATCACTGGTACTACATGGTGGGGAGGACCATCCCCTTGCTTCTTCTTTCTTTGGCTTCTCCTGTTAGAAGGATAGAACAGAACTCAGGAGGTCTACTCTTTACCACAAACATCATCTTCCAGTGGAGACCTCCCTCCAAGCCTCACCTGCCCCTTGTAAATGCCTGCACTGAAGCAGCCTGGCTTCCTGATGACATCTCCTGAAGTGGCATTAACAAAGAAAACAGCCAAATGCATCCCATGGGGCATGGAGTATTGATTTTTTTTTTTTTTTTTTTTTTTAGGCCCTTAGCTAAGCATCAACAACAGATGTGGCAGGTTTGATTAGGTTTCTCTCAACAGAGTTCACAGTAGGGAGGAGAAAGTGATCAGATTCAGGTCCTGGGGAGACAGAATGGAGCAGTTTAATTTTTACATCACTATCTTAAAATGAGACTGGGAGGTAAGTATATAAAAGAGTAAGAGAGCCACACCCTAGGACTCAGAGTGCCTTCCTGGAAAGCTGGGCTGCATCTTTCCTCAAGGTAAATGGTTGTGTATTCCTTTTGGAGCACTCCCCAGACTTTGTTATTGCTAATCCTACTATGAGTGTCAGGGTTCTACTGACCTCCTGCTGTTCAGTCTGCTCCTCATAGCAGGCCAACACTGATTTATTCTGTGTTAAAATTTTCCCTTTTATGAAAGCTAGGCATGACTGGGAAATAACCACTGGAGCTTCCATCCAATTAAAACTTTTTTTCTGTAGTTGGTTAGAACTGAAGTTACCACCATTAAAAAAATAAATAAATAAAAAATCCTCAATTACCATGAAATGCATTCTTTGCTCCGGCACCATAAATAAAGCATTTTCACAAAAGAATAATATTTACAGGATCACTGCAGGTAGAAAAGGAAACAGAGCAAAGGAGAGGTTCAGGCTTTAATCACTAATGCTTCTTCCCTTGTAGAGTCTTGACCTCCTATGCAGCACACCCCAGCCCCACCCCCTGGAACCAGCCTCAGTGTTTTACTCTATTTAAATATACCTATATCTATATAAATATACATATATACATATGTGTGTATATAGCTCCTTCTCTGAGTACATATAGATAGACAGCTAGATATTATCTCCTTAAAATATTAAAATAAATTACATCTTTGCACAGAATACAGACATTAATTCTGTTTCCAGGAGATTTGTCAAATCAGTGGCCTGTGTTTGCATAACAAGCTCTTTGGTTATGCTGTGCAGAATATAAATTACCATGTTGTCAGCTCCAGATGAAAATCGCCAGAATTTCAGTAGTGTCGCTTTTACTGATGCAGATGAACTCTATGTTACATGACCAGGTAGTGTCTATAGGTAGCTCCTTCATTTGGCTAAAAGCACAAAGAAAAGAAAACTGTTATTGCAAAGTTTTCCTATACTATTTTTCCCTCTTTGTTTTAGAAAACAAAGTATCTTTCATTTGCAACTTTTATTTTTTATTTATTTTTTATTTTTTTGGTTTTTTGAGACAGGGTTTCTCTGTCTATAGCTCTGGCTGTCCTGGAACTCACTCTGTAGACCAGGCTGGCCTCAAATTCAGAAATCTGCCTGCCTCTGCCTCCCAACTTTTATTGAATTACACATAAACCGTATATAGACAGAAGCACATACACACATGAACACCTATATAAATACAAGTATAGATATAAATACACATACATATATGCACATATGCATACATATATATGCACATATGCATCCATAAATAGGTATGCACATATATATACACACAAATATACATGCACACATACATATATATATACATATATACATGCATACAAATATACTTGTACAGACACTTGTATGTACATACATATACACATTCACATATACACACTCACACACACTCACACACACACACACACACACACACACACACACACACACAAACATACATCCCTTCTGTTCTTGGATTGAATTAATTGGTAGAACACTAGACTATATTTCTTCCCAGTCTGGGGCTAAAATCATTTTACTTTTAAATGCATGTGTGTGTGTATGTGTGTGTGTATGTGTTATAAGTGCAGGTGCCCATAGGGTCCAGAAGGGGTATTGGATTTGGATCCTCTTAAGATATAGGCTGCCATATGGGTACTGGGAACTGAATTTCGGTTCTCTGCAAAACCAGTATATGTTCTTAACAATTAAGTCATCTGCCTAGCTCTGAGGCAAAGCATTTTAATACATATGAATGTTACTGAGTTTTAATGCATGAGCAGGCTCACAAACTTCAAATTCCTAGTGAGCCATATTTCTTTCACCTCTTTAAGGCAAGGAAGTCTTATTTTTATAAAAGACTAATAAAAGTCTTATACTTAAGTATTCTAGTTTTATTTTTTCTGTATACACATGCAGGTCTGTGTGTATATTTGTATATATGTATATGAATGGTTGTATATATGTGTGCATGTATGTATGTGTGTGTTTGTATGCATGTGTGCTTGTGTGTGGGTGTACATGTGTGTATATGTATATGTGTGTGCAGTTGTGCTGTGCACACTTGTTTGTGTAGGGAACTACATGACATACACGACAGAAGACAAGCTGGCTGTCATTTATTTATTTATTTATTTTTTGGTTTTGTTTTTTTCAAGTCAGGGTTTCTCTCTGTAACCCTGGCTGTCCTGAAACTCACTCTGTAGACCAGGCTGGCCTCNAACTCAGAAATCGCCTACCTCTGCCTCCCAAGTGCTGGGATTAAAGGCGTGCACCACCACCGCCTGGTCCCTGGGCTGTCATCTTACAAACACCTCTAAAGCTTACCAAGCTGTCTAGCTAAGCCTGGGCTTCATTCTGTCTCTGATTGAGGAGACACACCTGTGCCCCCATGACTGGCTTTTCCACCTCAGTTCTTCAGCTGAACTCATGCTTGCAAGACAAGCACTTTGCATACTGAACTACCTTACCAACCCAGCTTCCTGTATCCCTCAGTGCCTCCTATGAGCCATACTGTATGAGGAGCATCTTTCTTGTGGGTGACATAATTCACTCTAACAACTCTATGATAAGGTTTGCTATTTTTCTTTTTCTTTTTTTCTTTTTTTTCTTTTTTTCTTTTCTTTCTTTCTTTTTTTTTTTTTTTAGATNTTTTNTTTNTTTACATTTCAAATGCTNTCCCAAAAGTTCCCTNTCCCCCCCCCCCCGCCCCTGCTCCCCTACCCACCCACTCCCACTTCTTGGCCCTGGCCTTCCCCTGTGCTGGGTCATATAAAGTTTAAGGTTTGCTATTTTTCTAGCAGGGCACGGCAAACTAATGTGTCAGGAAGTTTAGGAAGGCACCACAGTCAGGAAGCTGCTGATCTACACTTGACCTCCTTCTGCCTGAGTCAGAAGTTTAAGCCTTTGCCAGGCCTTGTTTTGATGCCTTCTGAATTAGAAGAAGGAACGTTCTGATTCTCACTTAGTATTCAAACAGTGCTTAGTGTCTGGCTGCTTCTGTGGGAATGAACCAGAGATTTGTGGAGAGATCTCAGACACTTAAATGCTTATGTAGTGAAAGAATTTAAAGGAATGAAATGGGTTTATTTTCTGCTTCTCCTTACCTCCTGCCTTAGTTTACCAATACCTGCACTGTATTTCCCTCAATGCTTATAAGATTGGAAGCCGAAAGAACCTCTCTGATTTACTGATCTACCTTCTCATTTTATTCATGGAGATATTGAGATCCAAGCTGAGGGAGGGACAGACATGTAGACAACTCAGTTTAGGGAAACTGGGGTTGGGACCCTCCCTGGTTTTTGGAGTCCCCATCTGCAGTTCAGAAAGAGATCATGTAGGCTGGTTTTGAAATTGAGTACAAGAAGGCCAGCAGTAGCCCCTGGAGCCATGCTGAGGGGTTGCTGGGGGCCCCAGGCTAGAGAAGAACAAGCCAGCTGATGCCTACAGGACGCTACAGAGCTGCAAGCTGCGCTGTGAGTGACCATAACAGGCATTTGACTTCTCTCTCTGATTTTTCAGAACCAGCTCTGTGTGTGGTTCTGTGGAGCTTTGTTGCCATCATGGTGGGGTTTTTTTTCCCCCTACAATCATTTACAGTTGCAAAATGTATCTAGAGCAATTTCACAAAGCTATAAAATTCATCTCTGCTCTGTTTCCTTTTTGAAATGTTTGGTTCAGCAAGATCAAAGGCCAATGGAGAGAGGCAAATTTAACCAGGTTTCAGCCACTCTTTTTCTCCAGTCTTGGTATTTTTTTTTTCTTCCAAATTACACTCATGTCAGAAACATTTCTTCCCATGATTTTCATGACAATATATAACAGTCATCTCCTGGTTGAACAGACAAGGGGAAACTTTCCGGGGTCTCTTCTGTGTTCACTGTGCCCTTTATCACATAAAACCCAATTGTCCCCCCAAATAACAGCAGTAGTAACTGTGGTCAAAATATGTTGCTTTTATTTCCCGTTTAGCAGCAGGGCTAGAAAGAGCTGACACCACATGTGTCCAAATGGGTTGGGAAATCCTCAAGCAGACTCGTGGATTTTGGGGGAGTTTTTTTTTTCTCTCTTCTCGCCTCTCAGGCACTTGCTTCCTCTTTCTGTTCTTGCTCCTAACAGAGGTAACAAACTTTGGAGTTCATAAGCTGTGGTGTGGCAGACACTCTTAGTTATTTCTGAAAACTCACACAAACCTTTATTATTTCACAAACAATAGGCTACATGTCTCAAGATCCCTGTGGTTATTAAGTAACTAAATTCTAGCCAATGAGCTATAAGGTAGAGTGTAGAAAGTTATTCTTAAATGCCTCATATATATATATATATATATATATATATATATATATATATATATATGTGTGTGTGTGTGTGTGTGTGTGTGTGTGTGTGTGTGT
>NC_034597.1:62250195-62255015 GCF_900095145.1 Mus pahari
ATCAGATCCCATTACAGATGGTTGTGAGCCACCATGTGGTTGCTGGGAAATGAACTGAGGACCTCTGGAAGAGCAGTCAGTGCTCTTAACTGCTGTGCCATCTCTCCAGTGCACTCTTTGGATCATGGATCACTGTGGTAAAACTAGTACCTCAGGAACTGCCTAGGAGCGTGAAGATGAGGTTCACAGCTTAGATGGCTGGAAGGGGCTTGGTCTTTAATGACTACAAATGCATCATGATAGTCTCGGATTCTTTTTAGATAATAGAAAAAGAAATCTTTTCATATGAGAAACCCAGATTTTTAGTTGTTTTTTTTTTAATTGGAAAGTGAGTCAAATATAGGCTTCAAATAATGCCTTTTACCAGAATATTATAGAGAAACTTCTCTCCATTTTCATATTTTTTTTTTCCTGAGTAGGAGCACAGCATCGTTCTTGCTACTTGCTTCCTTCCAGGGTCGTAATTATTTGAGTAGCTGTGTATAAAAACCATGTAAGAACAATGTTTAGAGCCACAAGACATGAGACAGAGGACAAGGTGGCCAGATGACAAACAGAGAATGTCATTGCCTGGCTTACCTGGACACCCATGCTGGTTAGCTTTTGTCAACTTGACACAGGCCTGATTGATGAAGAGGGAACGTTCATTAAGGAATTGCCATCGTCAGATTGCCTTGTGTGCATTTTCCTGATTAATGATTGATGTGAGGTTGTCATTAGGCCCAAGCCAGTGAGCAGCATGTCCCCGTGGCCTCTGCTTTAGCTCCGGCCTTCAGGTTTCCACCCTGGCTTCAGATGGACTGTACTTGTAAAGTGTGGCCGAAACAAACCCTTCCTCAAGTTCCTGTTTGTTAGAGTATTTTATCCCAGAAACAAAAAACAAACTGTGGTAGCATTCACTAAGTAGGTGACCAGATTTTTAGTTTCTGCATCACTCTGGGGGCTTAGTATAATGTAAACTGTAGCTCTTCTTTACAATTGTCTTGCTTCCTGTTTGCTGAAGAAACTCAGACATTAACACATACATTTTCATGTATTATATCTGTAAAATGGTTTAATTTTCTCCATTTAAGTCATTAGTCATCTTCCTTTTTCTTCCTTTCACCTTCTTGTGTGTGTATGTGTTCATGTATGTACATGAGTGAGCAGATACACATACACATGTGTGTGTGTGTGTGTGTGTGTTGGGGGTTGGTCTTCTGTTATGTATACGAATGCTCAATTCTGAACCCCAAGATCTGGTTGAGGTCCAGATGAGGACACTCTTATATATACCTCTATTGTGCAAACCTTGCTCCCCAATTTAAATGTTAATTGGTTAATAAGAGGCTAGAGCCTGTAATTAGGCAGGAGAGAGAGAATGACAGAACTTGGGGATCCGATGAGGGATCCCAGGAGAGACAAGGGCGCAAAGGAGGCTGCCATGAGGTCAGATGAATCAAGAGCACATGGCGAGGAGAGATGGACCTTAAGAACAGAAGGATGCAGCAGAACTAGACTGGGCAAGACTCACCCAGCAAGTAACAAGGGACACGTGGTTCAAAGAAAGGTGACATTAGCCTAGAATCTGGCCAATCTAGGCTTGAGGCTTGTAAATAAAATAGCAGGTTTCTGTGTCTTTTATATGAACTAGTTAGAATAAACAATTCAGTTATAAACCTTATTCTTTGGATCAGCATCTCTCACTAAGGCTGTGTGATTCACTAATTCAACAAGAATCACTGCTTGGCAAACCCTAGTGATGCTCTTGGCTCCAGCACAGGGATTGCAGAGCATGTGGCCACACTCAGTTTACTAATGTCAATGCTGGAGATCCAAGCTTTGGTCCTCGTGCTTGCACTTCTTACATTTTACTGACTAAGCCATCTCCCCAGCCCGGCTACACTAGTTCTTAAACCAAAAAAAAAAAAATCACTTGTAGACATTCCGATTTTAAGTATTCCCTTGTGGCTGGTCGGCTTCTTACATGGGTGAATACCTGCTCTATGATACTCTCGCACTTGATGCTAAGATACTTTGGACTAAATTTCCTTTTCCTCCAACTAGAATCACTGTGACCTATAATTTTTCTCTCTATGACCTTTCACTTTATATTTTATGTGGCATTACTAGTGTCATTATACATTTAGACATAATAGCCCACTTTGTGTTTATATATAATTGGTCTTTATAAAAACCATCTTTGGCCCTTTGATCCTCTGACTCTCTTTTCTCTCTTACCTCTTTCTCCCTCTTTGGAAAGATAAGGTGGCCATCATTATTTTCATCTTTGGAATGAAGAGACACAACATCAGAGGACTTAAAGAGGACTTGGGATCTTATATAAAAATATCACATATATCATACTGGGGCTGAGCCCCAAACCTTCTATCTTGATTTCCAGTTTTCTGTTCTTTTCATTATGTGCCAAAATTCCATCTGTCCATTTGGAAGCTACTCATGTAAGCTGTCAATCAGGCTTCACACTCTCATTGTGACTGCCGCTGCCTCATTCAAACAGATGCTCATTCTGACCCACGCTCTGAGGGAACGAAGAGTTTGTCACATTTTCTATTTGAATAAGGCTTGCACACATTTCCAAGGGCTCTCTTATACATTATCTTATTTGATATTTTCTGTGCGTCTATGAGGTACTTAAAGCAAGCTTTTAATTTTTTTCTCATATACATATAAATGAGTACTTGTATTGTCTGAGATACAGGTTCAAGATCAAGAAAGAAGTAGTGACAGAACTAGGACTCTGTCTTATAATTGGAGGGAGACAGTTCCAAAGGATGGATATGGGAAGGGACCCCCCTTTGAGTCACATAATGAGCACCAGCTCAGACTCCGTAAGTGAATCAGAGGCTCTCACATTTCCTGTAGAAATTTCTGTATAGTAGGCACACCTTCTGTCTCCATCATTGTCAGGCCAATCAATGAGATGCTTTTTGAGAAAGCTGTACTTCTAGAGCTTTTCTATGCTCTGTGAGGTGATGCTTGGTAGGAAGGATAGATGATTGTCAGTAGAAGGCTGATCCTACTCAGGGCTGAGTAGAGTTAGTTCAGATGCTCAAGGGAGTACCATATCAGCATGGTGCTATCAGTTAATAGAGCAAGATTTAAGGAGACTATCCCTTGGATAGCTTATTGATCCTTAGAGTTAATACAGGCCATAAAAGAAGCTTTGGACTATATGTTGGTACATGTGCTTTGGATACTCAACCCTACGTTTAACCTTAGTGGCCTTGAAAAGTTCTTTTGATCTCATGAGATCTCAGTTTCTACATCTTTATTAGGAGATTTTGGACTAAATTGGAAGTATTTGCCTTAGTTCCTTGGGACTTTTTTAAATAAAGTGCAGCAACATACAGGGCTGCCTATACAACTCATTGTTTTTGTCATTCTAGAGGCTGGAAGTCCAAGTTCAAGGGCTTGTTTCTTCTGAGATATCTCTCCTTGGCCTTTCGATGCTATTCTTCTCATTTTGGCTTTACATGATCTGTTTCTACATGTATCTAGCTTTTCATCTGTTTGTCTATTTCCTCTTATGATGACATTAGTCATACTGTATTAAGGCCCACCACAATACCTTCATTTGAACATAATTCTCTTATTTAATCTTAAAACATTTAGTTTTAATTATTCAGGTATATGTTGGTTTGTGTGTGGGAACACAGGAATAGAGTGCACAAGCGGGTTTCAGATTTCCTGGAACTGAAGTCACAGGCAGTTGTGAGCTGCCAAGTATGGGTGTTGGGAATTCAACTCCCTCTTAAATACTAAGCCATTTCTCTTCTGTAATTCTCTCTTTAAAGACTTACTTCTAAATACAACTACATACTGAGGTACTGAGAGTTAACAATACAACCTGGATATTTTCAAGGAGTTCACAACAGTGCCCATATTTAACTAATCATGAGATTTACCCAGAATCCTTTTTTTAAAAGTATCTGAACTTCAGTCCCACTCTCTAAGAACCAAAAGAGATGCAGTCTTGACATCCAAATATTTTAGAGCTTCTTGGGTGACAGGCATGCTTGAATATGAATGGGACCCTCTATTTTCATGAGCCATCATCTTCAGTGATGTCTGTGTTTAAGAATGGGGTTGCCAGAAGGGGACAAGGCATTTTTTTTGGCCTGGAAGATGACTCAAGGAAGCTTTGAAAAGAACACAGATTGCCAAATATACCCCAGACTTATCTCTAAAAGCTTCCAGATACTTAATATCTGTATGAAACACCAAGGAAGATGTAAGAGAAGCAGACACCTACCTCTGCCAGTCACTCTTTGGAAGACTTGATTTGTTTTTGTGTGTGTGTGTGTGTGTGAAGAGAAATTGATGATTCTTAATTGTATATTGGTGAAAAAACTTAGAACTTCTGAAAGCTCTTTTTACTAACTGACTTTATGGAGCTAATGGATATCCACATAGATGAGAAAATATTCTTTGGTTTGTCTTTGAGAGTGCTGTCAGAATGAGTAGAAGGCATTGGTAGGATGAGTTAATAATATTCAACACCCCCTGCCCCCAGAATCAACCAAATTTCAGAGGTTCCTAACTGAACAAAAAGGCAGAGGGAGGGTGACAGCCTCTCTGCTGAGCAGACGTAGATGTTCTTGCCCTTGGTCCACAGGCCTTTGGATGTTCTTGCCCTTGGTCCACAGGTCTTTGGACTCAGACTGAATCTTATGCTGGACTGCTTTGGATGACTGGTTTGTCGGCGGAAGTGCAAGAAACTTCTCAATGTCCATATCAATAAACCATTCCCTATAATAACCCCTCTCTTACCAGGAGAACATCTCACACACACACACACACACACACACACACACACA
>NC_034597.1:62255040-62261793 GCF_900095145.1 Mus pahari
GAGAGAGAGAGAGAGAGAGAGAGAGAGAGAGAGAGAGAGACAGACAGACAGACAGACAGACAGACAGGCAGGCAGGCAGGCAGACACAGAGAGACAGAGACACAGAGACACAGAGAGAGACAGAGACTGAGATGGCTGGGGTTGTAGAGAGAAAAGAGGAGGAGGGAAAAAGAGGAAGAGAAATAGGAAGGGAAAGACAGAGGAACAGGAAAGGGGGGATAGTAACGTAATAAAGGAAAGCAGAAAGCAGGCATTGTAAGATCTCACACTAGAGCTGCAAGAGCCACACTGAGAGGGAGGTATGAGGCTGGCCTGTCAGAGACTCATGCTCACTTTCTAATTGTTAACGGAAAGCCTTGTCCCTCGTAGAACACACTTAATTTGGTATCAGCAGTAGCCCAAAGTTCACTTCTGTTCCATTGTTATAATCTTTGGCTCATCAATTAGAGTTGCTAATAAGACTCCCTTTAAAAAAAATGAGTGAGTGAGTGAATGAATGAATGAATGAATGAATGGTGTGCTTACAACGTGAACGTGTACAATTAAGAGCTAGACCTAGCTTTTCCTGAATTCGCTCAGTTGGGAGAGCATTTGATTGAAGATCTGAACATCTCGGTTTGACTGTCATCCACGGTTCCTATCCATACTACTTTCTGATAGGGAAGAGACTGAGGCTCAGAGTGAATATATACTGCTTTAAAAACACTGTGTTCTCAATACTAATCCAAAGGAGTTGGAGGAAGAGGGAGGGAAATGGTGAACGTTGCAGAATTCAATAGAAAGCCCACAGTTTTTGTTTCAAAATTGTTCTCTGTTTGTTTCTGATGTTGGCCTTTTCTCTGCAATTGGGTCATGGATTCCTCCAGGGGAGGCACCACACTGGGACATCTGCTTATCCAGTAGCACTCCTGTGCTATTGACATAGAGCAGATGGCAATACTTATGCTGAATGCACCAAGTGGGAGCGATGTGGCCCTGAAGGATCAAAGAGCTGCCCTCCTCTTGGGGCTATGCCCAAAGTCAAAGTACATGGTCTCCAGGAAATTGGCCCTTTGTCCCTGGCAATTGCTGCTACCCTCTCAGAACCTGTAACTCCATCATGGAATGGCAGCTGTGGAAGCAAAGGCACACAAAGGAAGGATGAGGCATTTCCATACCTTTAGCTATCTCTAGAGAGTGCAGGCATTCCCCCAGGAGCCCAGGGGCTTCTTAGGAACCCAAGGGAATTAGTTCCCTTTTAATTTTATTTCTTTTAATTTTATGAGCAGGAAGCCCTGAGTTGATCAACATGAGAGGAGATGGTAATTTGCAATGTTCCTTTTCTTTCCTCTACTCTCCTTGCTTACCTAAGGAGTAAAAGCTCCTCACAAGGGGCACTTCCCTCTCAGCATCTATCTTCTGTGATTCATTTTGCTTTATTTATTTATTAACTTCTCTCCTGTAGTGTTTTGATTGGTCTCTACATTGGCTCTTTATGGATTTAATCATACTGTGGATAGTCCATTTTAGGCTTATAGTTCCTAAAGGGAAAGAATCACACCGACTGCAGTAACTCTGCTGTGCCTGAATGTTTATGCCCTCAAATGTATATGTTGCAGCTCAGTGCCCAGTTGGATGATATAACATGGTGGGCCTTTGAGAGGTGAGTCAGTCATGGGTGTAAGACCCTCACAAATGGAGTTGACATGCTTATAAGAGAGGATGGGTGAGCTTTTTCTATCCTTCTCCCATGTGCAGACACAGAAGATATTATCCATAAACCCGAAGAGAAGTTTCTCAACAGTTACCCACCCTGCAAGCAATGTGACCTTGGACTTCTCAATCTTCAGAGCAATAAGATATAAACTTGCTTTGTTAGACACTAGAGTCAGGATATTTTTATAGCAATCTAAATGGTCACTGAAGGGTTTCTCATCCCTGTACTGACTCTTTCTAGAACCCTGAGCATTGGTTTCCAATAGCTCAAATATTCCACTCATTGAATATTTTTAACATGTCAAGACTGCAACCTTTTCAGTCCCATTGCCTGGGTTGAGTACCATACAAACAATGTTACTCATTTCATTTACTTCTCTTCATTTACAGACAAGGAGAAATGGGCTTTAGAATTTCACAAACCTACTATTGAACCTCGTGATAAGTTCACTTCCTATCCAACCTTAGTGCTCCATTCCTAAAATGGAGAGCAACCTTCTAGCAGGTTGAGGCAGAAGAAATGAAGGAACAACCTCGGGTAGGGCTTAAGGAGTCTTGAAAACACCCCTTAGATGTGGTGACCAGTCTCTTTATCACATGTTCTTATCTTTCAAATTCAATACCAGATGAAACTTCTCTCTATTTTACTTGGAACGGATCACATCCCATGTCACATGACTAGAGTGGAGTACTTAAGAACAGAACATGCTCACCTCAGGAGGGGCAAGCAAAGCTCCTATTTAGGGGACTTAGCATGCTCTTTGATGTCCACAAGGCCTTTCTGCTGCCTCCTCTCTTTCTAATTAAATCCACTTTTCTTCAAGCCTTGGCATTTGAGATGAGTCAGCCATGGGGTCATTTTTTGTTTTAATTACTTGTATTGTAACAATATTTTCCCTGCCGATTTTCTTTGCAAATGCATGTTATTTCAGTTACATTATAGTTTGAATAGGCTTTTTGAATGGGAGCCAGAGAACCTAACCATCATTGTTAATATGGTTTCTATGGACAAATGGAAACTTCTATTCCACACAGCCTTCTAAAGCATGAATGTAGAGAAAACAGACTACTTGTAAGTTGAAGGTGGTCCCTTGGCTTTATTTCTTGAAAACAAGTTCATATTAGTTGTAATGCTTTTGTGCTGGTGTATGAGATGGGCAAGGAGGGGCCCAGAGGACTTAGGCTCGCAAAACAGGGCACACAGCAGATGAGGGCTCAGGTGTCCTATCAACTCATTTGCTACTATTCTTTCCTTGACCAATGGCTTTGTGAATGAGTGCCCAGTGGAAAGGACCATGCACTTGGAATACAAGTACCAGCCTAGTTCCAACATAAAATGGCAACTCTGCGTGGCTCCCTGACTTCCCTTCCCCCCTTCAACTACTCCCTTTGCATTTCTGTTCTGGAGTCGTGTGCTTACAGGCAACTTCATAAGGAGACCATAGAGGCTGCAAGGCTGTGGATGAGGGAAATGGATGATTAATACATCTCCCATCAGGCCACTTCACTGGATGCTTTAATGCAAAGCTAAGTCATTTTTCTGTTTTCAATAGATTATTTGCCAAAGGCCTGCCACATGATTGTGCTAGGCGCTGTATGACACAGCAGTGAGTGAGCACAAAGCTTTCCGGGGCTGGAGAAAACATTTATGCAAATCAGCCCCCCAAAATGTAATAAATGTTATCACAGGAACAGATTGTACCCGAGGGAACTTGTTGACTGATGTGGCTTAGACTAGGGCACAGTCGGAATCTCTCCTTCTGATGTCAGCATTTTCGCGGAAATCTAGTACTCTGTGCTCCACAGTATAATAGATCTTATGTTCTGTAAATAAGATATAAACGTGACCTTCAACATGATTGTGATTGAAGAGGAAGGGGTGGATATATCATCCAGGGCTTGCTGGAGAGCAAACCATCTCCTAGTTTTATTTCTGGTATTACATATATTTCTTTTGACCGGTTGTGGTCCTTCTTTGGGCGTGGCTAATCTGGGACTGGATGCTGTAGGCTGACTTTTCTCAGAAGTCAGGCCTTGGAAAACTGGTTGACTTAGAGGGGCTCATCTAAAGAATATTCTTCTAAGTAATTTCATCTTTTTGTTGTCCAGGTGGTCAGGGTCTGTAAGGCTGTCTCTGGCTTCTAAACAGAACACTGAAAAGCACAAAGTGTGTGTGTGTGTGTGTGTGTGTGTGTGTGTGTGTGTGTGTGTGTGTGGTGTGTGTGTGTTGTGGACAGGTACATGTACAGTTGGATGTATACACATGTGCACATGTTTGTGAAGGCTGGAATCTTCTTTTATTCCTTTGTACCTCATTCACTGAGGACAGTTTTTTCAGTTGAATCCAAATCTAGCAATATGAGGTTAGTTTAGCTAGACAGCTTGCTCCATAGACCTTGTCTTTTCATTCTGAGTGCTAGAATTATAGTCTACCACCCCACCTAGCCTTTACAGAGGTTCTGGGGATCTAAACTCTGGTCCTTACATTTATTTAGAAAGCGCTTTATTTGCTGAGCCATTGTCTTAGCACAGCACTGTTCAAATTGTTGCTTGTAGAGTATTTCTAGTCACACACTTTTCAAAGTGAGTCCTGGGGCCAAGCCTGGAGCTAGTAGTTGAGCTAACAAAAAGATTCAAATAAGGAATGTGTGAGCTATTGTGTACCATGATACTATAAGCTCCCACAGGCATTACTACAGCATGAGAAATGTTTTTAAGGAGAGTCCCTTGATACCTTAGAGGGGAGAAGAGCTAACATGGGGGAAATAGAAATGCCTTCTTATCAGAGACTCTTCGCTAACTGATGCCAACGGCTGCTAAAACGAAGATGGGAACTGGGACTCTGGGCACGCTCATGATAGGTCTCAATGGTGCAAGACAGTGGGGTTTACAACAGACTGGCTGGGAAACTCAATTCTCACCTTGTGTTTTCCAACTATTTCCAGGAGAATGACTCCATGTTCTCCTGTTTCAATATGAACTGCACATTTTGAAGCACTTGGCTTTTCTATGATTCCAATTTCCCACCAGAATTTCTAATACAATGCTATAAAATGGCAGTTTATTCAACCTTCTGCCCTTATCAGGGCACATAAATATATTTTCTCTGTGTGATTACTACCTTCAGTGATGTTTGGCAAATTCCTTTTAGAGTTCCTTATGTAACAGACTGGGAATATCTGAGAACAACATTCTGTTTCATCTTTGTTGTAAAGACTTGGTCCATTGAGGAATTTGAGGATCATGCCATGTGGAAGGATCTACAAACACATTTGCACCACCAACTCATGACACATCTCTTTGTTTGATCACAATCTTTGTGTAAAGAATAAGCTCCTGGAGGGCAGGGGCCGCTTTAACGAGTTTATTTTGGAATATATGGAGATTAATAGAGTGTCGAGCATGTAGTAGGCAATATAGAGCTGTAAGATGCAATAAAGAATATGGCTCACAATATCTTTCACTCTATTGCTTTTTTGTTCTATATGTGTGTGTGTGTGTGTATGCGTGTACCATGATAGGTAGGAAGAAATCAGAAATGACTTATGGGCGTCAGAGTTCTCCTATGTGTGTCCAGAGATAGTACTCTGGCCATCCGGTTTAATACCAGGTACCATCACCCACTGGGTCATTCGGCCAGCTCTGATTCACAACATTTATGGAGAGAAAACAGAAAGACTATGAAAAGGGCAGTTAAAATAAAATGCAAACTTAACTCATGATAAAAGTGTTAGTTTGATAGAACAGACAGATATTTCCTTAATTTGATTAAAAAAATAGCTACCTGTAGCTCTAAGCTAAGATTATGTGTAATGGTGTAAGGTAGCAGAACATTCATATTAAAGTCAGTAACAAGATAAGAATGTCTACTAGTGGAGATATTCCATAAGGTAATTACATAAGAGCTAGAAATAAGCACGATAAATATTGGGGGTAAAGGTGGTGATGTTATTAGTAATTACAGGTTGCATGAATTTAATACCAGGACAAGCCAAGAGAACCAAGTTCACACTGTTACAGATTCTAAGAGAATTTAGTAAGAAGCTTCACAGAAAACAATGCTCAGGTAATGGAAGTGTTCATACGCAAATAATCAGGCGGAGTCTAAAAATATAGCAGGGAAACTGTTTTAATGGCAACCAAAATAATAATAACATATAAATTTAAAAGAAGTGCAAAGGTATGCTTGGAAGAGTCTGTATAGCTAGATGATGAGAAAGATTAGCTCATTAGGATTGAAGATCCAGCAACAACAGTGCCTGGAAAATACTGTGTCAGTAACAATTCAGGATACACAGGGAATTTCTATTCTAACCTGACATTTGAACCCCGGACACAAGATGTCAAAGTTCAGGACCCTACCTGTTCTTCTATGCTTTCCTTTTTTCTTGCTAGAGGTTCATTTAAAATAAGTGAATTAAAATAAAGTCTTCAGCAAATTTTAGGGGAACCATGCAGTTATTCAGAAAACAATATATTCTAATTTCTAAATCACCTTCTAATCTAAGATAAATTGTGAAAGAATCACACATGCAGTAGAATGATATCCAAATAATTTATAGGAATTACCAATTTTTATAATTAATCACACCAGAGTAAGAAAAGTGTTTTATAGTTTGGTACAAAACTCTGTAATTCAGCAAAGAGAGAGGGAGAGGAGAAATAGGAGGAAAATGAGGAAATAAAATAAAGGATTGAAATTCAGACTATATATAAAATTTCTTCATGGAAAACATATAATGAATAAATTAGGAAATAAATGACATAAGACAGAAGGTTTGCAACACATCATATATATTATGTCTGCCCAAACACCAAAAAGGGAACAGATCTAGTAGTCCAAATGAAACATGAGAGAAAAATACAGAGATTAAAAGGAAATAAAAATAAACTCTAAATAGTGAACTACATTGATTCTCATACATAAGAAAACTAAGTTACATTATAATAAGATACTTGTCTTAGTCAGGGTTTCTATTCCTGCACAAACATCATGACCAAAAAGCAAGTTGAGGAGGAAAGGGTTTATTCAGCTTACACTTCCATACTGCTGTTCAT
>NC_034597.1:62261798-62271102 GCF_900095145.1 Mus pahari
CCAGCCCAGAGATGGCACCACCCACAAGGGGCCTCTCCCCTTGATCACTAATTGAGAAAATGCCTTACAGCTGGATCTCATGGAGGCATTTCCTCAACTGAAGCTCCTTTCTCTGTGATAACTCCAGCTGTGTCAAGTTGACACAAAGCCAGCCAGTACAATACTTATATTGACTAAATTACAAAATTTCATGCAGCTTGTTAGGAGGGTGTATTGTTCTTGTCTTCACTCTATTGAAACACCAGAAAAAACCAAGTTGAAAAGAAGGAAGGCTTTATTTCACTCATGTTTCAGAGGCTTCTGTCTGGGCTCTGCTGATTCAGGAGCCACATTGAAGCAGAGCATCAGAGCTACAAGAACATGTGGCAGAGACTACTCAGTCATGGCAGACAAGATGGAGAGAGATGGAGAGAGGAGCCCCGGACAAGATATAGTACCTGAGAACATGCCCCTAGAGACCTGACCCACGTCTCAAGCTAGGCTTCAATGTCCTATACTTTCCCAAACCTCCCAAAGTAATGCCAACAATCAGAACCGCTAACTGTGAGCATGTGAGAGTCATCGTGTATTCAAATCACAACGGCAAGTTTTGAGTGACAGGGATTCCTGACACATTGTTAGTGAGAATATAAACCAGATATTCTTTATCCACAGTAACTGCACATATCCTTTGGCTCATTAATTCCAGTTCTAGAATATGTTCTGCAGCTGCATTTGTGCTGATGCAGAACATTATTTGCATCCAGCTATTAAACATATCATTGCGTATACTAAAAGAGATATCCATCAACCGGTGCTGGTAAATAACGGAGATCATGCCACAGGAATGATGAGTCTTCATTTAGACAAGTGTAGAGCGTCCCAGGGACAGACTGAGGAGTATCTCTGTAACTTAGGGAGTATGCGATATAGAATATGCACTATGGAATATACAAGCATTTGTGTGAGAGAAAGATTCACTTTTTAAATATACAGATCACCTATAGAAGAATTCACACACATAGCTTATAGGAGATGCTTTGGGTTGGGATAAGCTAGGCTAGGGTATATTTTATATCTTTTGAAATTAAAAAATGGATCTAAATCTATAAGCGCATATGTACACACACACACACACACACACACACACACACACATACACACACACACAAGTATATGTGCACGTTCATTAATGACTGTGATACAAGATGGCTGCCTTTTTTGTGAGAATCAGTATATTTGACCTTAAGAACCAATTGGGAGTATTCTCCATGAGAAAAGAAGGCATGAAAGCAGGAAGGTATAGGTGGATGCTAAAATGCAGTTACCGGGATAAGAATTAAGCACTTGAGTAAGAGATAAAACAGCACAGAATGACCTCGAATGAAACAGAAATAACAACTCAAGATGAAGGGCGGGATGTTCTGGTCTAAAAACAAGAATACAGATGAGCTGCACCTTCTACCTTAGTGACTCTAGGCTTATAATAGGCAAGGTGTACAGTAATGCTTCCTTGGGTGGGACAGTCCCACTGACTGCAGGCCATCTATATCATGTCTGCCCTGTCCTCTAAATGTCAGTGGCCCAGTAACAACCTTCAGTTATGACAGTTCAGTTCACCCATTAAAAGATCCTGGTGGGAAGCAGTGTGTTCTTTCCCAGCAAAAAGCCTCAGAGAAGCACACATGTAACATACATGTGGTTTTCTTCCTTGCTTAGGGCTCCTTTGGTTCAGAAGTGCTGCTTGATAGAGCTATGAAGAGAGAACCTTGGAAAGCCTTCATATTCAGATCAATCCCTACCACATAAAGGTTCAAGGGCAGAGAAAATGATAGCAAGGCACGGGCAAAAGGGAATGCAGGCATCAGGATGAGAGTTGTCCTTGCCAAGAAGTGGGGAGAATATAGCAAGGGAAGTTTGGGCGCGCATGCCATTGAAGGGCGGGCACATTTCCTGTGTAGCCTAGTGCTGAATCCACTAGACAGCTGACCCACTTGACCACTGGGCAATGATTGCTGAACATGCAGAAGAGGCCATTAGATAAGGCTAAATTTGGTAAATAGGGATTTCTGGTTAGAAGGCTGCCTGATTAGAAAGGTTGCCACCAGAAGTCAATAGAAGAAAGAATGAATTTTTGCCCCTTAAATTGAGCAGCTATCTTGTTGGCTAAGGGGTCCTACTTCCTCTGCAGGATGAATATTCCCCCTTCCTTTTTCTACCGGGGGGAAAAAGTTTGAGCATCTTGGGATTCTCCTAAGCTCCTGCATGGAAAAATCAGACATCCTACTCACACAATTATGATCAAGCAGTCAGTTTCAGAGTGGGAATGCCGTAACTCCCTCTGTTATGCAACTTGCTTCTTGGGTTCAGTCAGACTGGCTGCTGGCTGTAGTTGGCTGGTAAGCTATGAATTATTCTGTCAAGTGTCCCAGGACTGATCTTTCTAATTTATTGGTGATTTTGAGGGTCTCCTCTTGATTCTCCTTCAACTTCCTTGAGTTGAATTGACTCATGACCCCTGGCTCTTGAGTGCATTCATATGGTATGCACTCTATTACAGTGGGGGTATGGTAAAGTGGCATCTCTCAGAGTATCATATGGTCAATAGAAACAGTTATTTGCTTGACATGCCCATGGGTTGAGCCTTAGCTATCCCACTGCCTTCCTTCGTCCACTCTTCTCCTGACTATGCACATATTCTTTTTTTCCTACTCAGCTAAGGATGGAAGAGTTTCAGAGAACCTTGACAAATCAGCATTCAGGAACAGTCAAAGCAAGTGCTTACTCAATTTTTACTAGAGGCAAAGCTTCCCTCCAACATGGAGTTGGGGTTTTGTGAAGATTGGGCTGCCATAATAAAGCTCCATAGACTGAGAATCTTTAAAACAGAGAATTATTTTCTCATCATTCTGTATATTTGTAGTCGTGAAGTCAGAGTGATAATATGGCTGTGTTCTGGTAAAGGTTGCCTTCTTGGTTTACAGATACAACTGGTGTGTGTGTCTAATATCTCAGTTTTACTAATGACATAAAGGAGCTATAGGAAGGTTGAGAAATATGGTTGTGTTTAGACATCTGGGCAGCTGCAGCACTCAAGTTTGAATATACATAGATTTGAGGCTCAGTAGTGCTTAAATCCAATCTTATGCTCTTCATATCCAGACTCATCCAGTGTCCCCTTGTCCTCAGTTGTACTATGGAGAACAATGTACCTCAGTAGCCAATGTGTTAAGGCTTGGCCTCCAGTGAAGTACTACTGGGAGGTGGTAAACACATGAAGGGGTCTTATGGTCATTGGAGTTTTGTCCTTGAATTAGATAATGGGAATCATTTCTTCTGTTCCCCTTTCTCTTCTTTGTTCTCAACCGTGAGGTGAATGAGCCTCCTCTGAACATTCCCACCATAATTTACTATCTCAGCCAAAGCAATAGGGTCTGGACTGAAGGCTCCAAAAGGCAGAGCCAAAATAACTGTTTTCCTTGAAAGTCAATTACCTCAGGGATTCTTTATAGAATTAGAAAGCTGACAGACTGTCATCACTCACTGGAAGGAAGAAAAGACTACTGCCTACTCCAGTAAACTAATAACTTGGGATTCCATGGCCTTTTCTGAGCAGCCACAAGTGTCTTACATGGGCAAGAAGGGGGAGGGGGATGGCTGGTGGCTGCAGAGTCTCTCAGCCTCCTCTCCTGGACACTGTCATGAGAATGTGGTACTTTTGGTGGCATTTTATATACTTTATGGGGGTCCTAGTTATTAATTCTGGAGTACCCTGGACTTTCTCATCCACTGCTCTGTTACTTCTACATGGAAGAGAGAGGGGGGCAGGGGAGGAGAGAGAGCGCAGTTGCTGGAAGTTAAGCCCTGAGAACTGCCTCTATTTACTGAGGTAATGGAGACAGGAGAGCAAGTCAAGTTGACAAGATTCAGCAAATTCAATTACATGTCATCCCTCTGCTCAAAGCTCCTAAATATCCCATTACCTGCACTGTAAAGTCTGAACTGGTAATCTGGCTTCACCCTATTTTCCCAAAGTGCTTCCGGCTTTAGCCCAGAGTGTAGCTTTCAGACCAGCCTAGAAACTCTCACTACACCGTCACCCCCAATTCACTGTTCCCTGTCTCTGCCTAGGGCTGCACACACACAAGATCATAGGTCTAAGATGCTGCCCAGGCCACGCATTACTGCACCAAAGGCACAAATCACCATCCTAGGCGGGCTATGAGTCAGTTTACCAAGCATTTTAAATTACTCTCTCTATCATCCTTGTGTTATGATTAGTTCCTAATTTGCAACTGAGGATGCTAAGGGCCCTGGTTATTAAGGGTGTGAACTGTTAGTAGATGCAGAGCCTCTGACTCCAAACTCTATGTTCCTTCTCTGGGTCTCTGGAGAGGGAAAATGAAGAGGAGAATGGGAAGGAATGGGAAGCAGGGAACAGGGGAATTGGCAGAGTATGGGAGAGATGATCTAACCATTCTCTGAATGCCCTTTATGAATGGAGGCACCATGGCTCTTTGGGTCACTGGGTCATGGGGTGGTATGGGGATCCAGAAAGCAAGGAATGGAATCTCTTAGGCTCACCATCCAAGGAAGGTAAATGCTTGTTGGACAATCATTGTTATTAAACAGTTGCTAGCCATCTGCATCACTAGTTTGGGGTTTCCCAGGCCCAGCAAGAACTACACTAGCAATAAGAAATGTCCATTGTGTTAACCACTTTCCGTGAGTTACCTCACCTTTCCAACAGCCAACAAGATTGTTGTTAACAGTACCATACTTTACCCAGAGAGACAGCTCCATTAATCTTCCTTGCCATCCATTCTTTAATGACCTAGCTAAAAAGCACAGCTGTTTGTGCAGATGTGTTCATAGTCTGTCTCTGGCATTGTAAATGGAAGGATGGAAACAGTGGACTAGTTATAGTAAGTGCTGCATGAAAGTACTTCTATTTAGTTTTGGAGTGGAACCGTTAGGCCTGCCTTTCGAAATAGTGACAGATGACTGGGGAGACATTCTAGGTTCAAACCATTTCTGAAAACATAATACAAATTCCTGGAGGTGGGGCTATTCCTGATTCTCCTTCCTCAGCCTCCTGTACTGAAGATGGTACAAAATACTTCTCAACATCAACACCCCCTTTCCCTGCCTCTCCCCTTTCCCCATTCTGTTTTGGGGTGGTTGGGTATATTACCCCTTTTTCATGTGTATTAAAAGTCAAACTGAATAAGTTTTAGGTTACAAATAAGGCTTTACTGTTTTTAAGTCTTTATCTACAGGTTGAAATATGCTGTCCTTATCCTTATATGTCCCAATATTATTAGTGCTGCACTGGGTATTAGTAGCATGTGCTAAGCCTTCAGAGGTTTGGCCTTCATAAGCATGCTCTGCAGGACTTGGGGTTGTGTGAGAACTGCCTCCTACCAGCTTGCCAAAGCTGACTGCTACAGTTTCAGAAATCCGGTGAGTAGGTTATTTTAAAGAGGGCTGTTACTAAAAATAAGATTACATAAATTTACCATTAGATAAAATGCATTAAAAACAAAGGTAATAAACACAATAGAGCCATTAAATATTTACCAGAACACCACTGGAAATACTATTAGCCTTGTTTTTATAGATGAAGGAACGGGGGTTTTTCAATAAAGCACACGCCAAGCAGCTGAACACTGACAAGTTGAGAGGCAGATGAGGGTCAGTTATCTCAAAGACGCTCCCATGAGGTAGCTGCTCTCTCCACTTGTTGCTGCTTATTATATTTTGCTTCCGTGTAGCTTATGGGGCTGGGGACTGACATAGGATTTCTTAGTTCTTCAGTATGGTTTGAGTCTGGTATGTTCCCCATGGGCTGGTGCATGGAGTACTCGGTCTTAGTTGGTGATGCTATTTTGAAGACTGTGGAGCCTTGAGGAAGTGGAGTCTGGCAGGTGAAAGTATGTATTTGGGGAAGGCTTCTGACATCCTATTCACCCCTAGTTCTGGCTTTTCCATTCATCATGGTAGTCTCTTCCACCTATCTGGCAACCATGACTGCATCGTATCTGCATCGTATCCTCTCAGTAGGATGAGCTGAAATATCTCTGAAGCAGGGAGTTAAAACAAACTGACTCCCATCCACACTTTGCTGAGGGAAATGCAAAAGTAACCACAACCGTCTCATTCTGGCCAGCGGGGAAAGCCGCACACCATCAGCCGCGGAGGAGTCGTGGTTTAGTGGGTCACACAGCTTGTGACATGAGAAGTATGGCGAGAGGTCAGAGTTCATCAGCCACTATGCCAGGAGAGAGCACAATGGAAGCATTTGTTCCCAGTTCTAAGTGTCTATTCATTTCTCCTGACATCTCTGCCTCCTAGTGGACGAAAACATCCCAGAGAAATTTGGAGTCACAAAGCATCATTCTCACAGAGGATGCTCAGCCCCGGAGGACAAAGAGCAAACTGCAACTCTCTGGTAAAGAACAACAACAAATGAGGTCTATCTCCAGAGGCCGTGGAAATGCAGAGAAGGAAAAGAGGAGGTGCTTGGCGTGTCTTCACTGAAAAGCTTCAGATCCATAAATATATCCACGGGGATGCAGGACAAAACATAATGTATAAAAGATTGAATAGAAGATATATTATGCTATTGCATAGCAATCCTGTCTGCAGGAATTTATAGCTTCGATATATTCCCCATTAAAAGTGGTTCAGCTAGCTGGTAGAGAAGCTCAATTCATCTTGCATCTGTTGCAAGCCATCAATATTATGGTTTGCCCATTTAAACTGGAAATGGGACCAAATATTTGGGCTATTTACAATAAAAATATGAAAATCTTTGTATTGGTGTTCATCTCCTAAGTTCTCTGGTTTAATCAGGTGTCTGTTTACATAGGCTCAGAGAAATTTTCTCACCTGTGAAATTGCTAGGAGATGGAGAAACTGGAACGAGGAGAAATAAAGGGTTTCAGGTTTCTGTTCCCAAAGAGGTGGGCACATGCCCCTGCCACAGTGAACAGTAGCTCTGCCGAAGAAGAAGTTCCCTTAGTCACTACAAGGCCAAGACAAGAAGGGTATTTGTATCTGCAAGGGTTTGTGTGCTTAGGATAATGAGAGATGGGCAGGCTAAGAGTCAGAGAAAGGAATGCATATGAACAAACAGCTATCTCCAAGTGTGGTCAGCCGGTGCTGACAGTCTCCAAACATTGAGGTTGTGTTCATAGGAAAACAGCAGTTCTTGGGGAGCTCCACCTGCAGCAGGGTTGGTAGCAGTAGGTAATCATATTGCCAGAATTCCAATGTATTCTATTTATTGATGCTCAATGGATTCACTGCTATTGTCTCAAAGCAAACTTTAAAAAAAAATTTAAGTAGAAGATTGGTAATCATTACACAGGGTGCCCTGTGCCTCCCGTGCCTTAACTGTGTTTCCCAGCTTAACTTTCTCCATCTGCACTCTCTCAGACTCTTCTACTCTAAGAACTGCCCTAGATCACCTGCTTGGTTTTCACTCCCCTTGACTGATCTCACTTGGCCATACTCTCAGCTCTAGGGTCCTGGCTCTGAGCCCTTGGATTCCAGCGCATGCCCAGACCTTCTGTAGGAAGCTTAATTATGTATAGCCCACAGTAGCCATTTTAACCCTTCATCAGGGTAGAGGTGGAAATGCACACTAAGATTTTTCTTGCATTTGTGCCTTGGTTTGATTTGTCCAATACTGCTTCCTTTTTCATCCTGGGTTTGTCCCCTGTTTACAATAGCGCTCTGTTCATATCAGTGGAATTTTCTTCACAAGCCTTCGTCTCTTCATTCCAAACATTCCCTTTGAAACAACCCCCACCCCCACCCCTGGTGCTACCACATCTGGGCAGAACTCAGTGCCAACAGCCTCCTGTCAGATGTCTTTAGGCAGAGGCCCCTCTGTGGCCTAGGGCTCTTCACTCTAGCCTGTAGTCCTTACAGCCCCAAGCTGGCAGTGTGGGGAAAGGTCATTCAGTTCAGCACTGGTGGGGCTTGCATCCTCCTCCTTGAGATACTCAGAGTGTCAGTCTGCCCTTTCTGCATGCAGCAAGGGCTTTCAGGGCTATTTTTAAAAGCCTACCGCTCTTACTATCTGGGCCACTTACTATCGTTCGGGTGGTTAATCATCGCTGTCTGAAAGCGTCACTTCCTGACAGAGTGGTGTACAGAGAAGGACTGTGGTCCAGTGGAAAAGCAGGACAGCCAGTCAGCCTGGGCAGGACTGACTTGGCCCATTATGACCAGAGCTCTGGACAAAGGGAAAGAGCAAACTAAGCAGATATTTCCTGTTGCAAGGCCCTGTGTGTGCAGGCTGTGTATGTCCAGGAGTTGGGTCTTATAACTGGTTTTGAAGCTTAAGGTTTAGGACAGGTCCCTTGGCCTCTCTGTACCCTTCTTCACACGTACAGAGAGAGCCATAAAGTGGGAGGCAGACATGGACTGCTGGCTCATGTGTTTCTCCAGGAGGAAACAGGATTAAAAATATACCCTTATTTCTTATTATTCCTGTTCTTGTGTCACCAAGCTTTTCCTTTTAGTTCAAGTTTCTCAAATGAAAAGACAGACTTTCTCCTTCCCTCGGATGCAAGCAACAGGCCACGTTTCCCTTTTCCCAAGGTCTGCAAGCTTTTGCAGGACTGGAAAGTTCAGAAGACAGTCCTGTGAAGATCCCCTCTCCAGTGTAGAGGACCAGTAAGAGACCTCTTCTCCATCACAGGACTAAGCCCAAATGCACTGAGATTCTGGCCTGCTGTGGCTTGTTGCCTCAATTGGCTGAAACCCAGAATATGAGAGTCAATATTCCTCTAAACTCAATGCATATTAACCTGGCAGGATAGCTTCATGGGTTAAGTAAACAGTCTTAAACAATTTCATTAAATGGTGGCCATTATTTAACACAAGGACTCACTGATTGTAGAGTCTGCTTCCTGAAAGAAATCTGGAGTACTCGTGTTGTACTCATGTTGTAAGTGTAAACAGCTACCATTCTTTATGAGCTAGGGCTGGTTCCATTGCAGGGTATGTAATTTATTATTTTATGCATAATAAATAGGTAGCATTTATTAAGTGATTATATGTGCTAGGCATTTTCCAGAAGACAATACTGAAGCACAGAAAGGGCATGCCACTGCCTTCCCACTGCTAGTCTGCAGAGAAGCAGAGTTTTAATCAAGTCTGGATGGGTGGGCTCCAGGGGTGGGTCTCTTAATTATTCTGTTGTATCACATACCATGAATTAAAGACCTTAGTTTTCAAAGAGCTTCTTGAAGCTGGCTAGAAGCTCCAAAGTTGTGTGTGTGTGTGTGTGTGTGTGTGTGTGTGTGTGTGT
>NC_034597.1:62271132-62275957 GCF_900095145.1 Mus pahari
CAGACATACACACACACACACACACACACACACACACACACAGAGAGAGAGAGAGAGAGAGAGAGAGAGAGAGAGAGAGAGAGAGGAGAGAGAACACCACCAGAATTGGAATTCAGCTCTCAGAGATTCCAAAGTCCCAGCCAGCCCCACCCCTCTCAGCCTGTCTGAATATTAGGGATCACTTGATGTGGCCCCTCCATTTTTCTTGGCTGGCCAAGAGCTCTACCTACATCTTTCCACTCAGACTGCAAGATTTTCCTTTCTGGATGACTGGACAAAGGGAAGTAGGATGGATTTTCATTTTTGAAATCAACCTCTCCCATCCTCTGACCATTTTCCTGTCCCCTCTCCATGCAGATGGAAATGAACTAGAAACTTAGTTTTCGGAAACCACACATGGCATATTTTCTCCTCATAAACTGGTTATCAGCTGTTCCAGCCAGTCAGAGATTAAGTATTTACTGCATTTCTCTTCAGCAACTTCCCTCAAGAAAACCAGTACTATAGTCCAATCCCCAAGCTTGGCCCATCTGGGGGTAGCCAAGCAACTGATGGAGGGGAAATGCAGAAAATGAAGATTAATCAGCTCACACAGCCCAGCAGTGCAGGGAGGGCTAATCCAGCAAAGAAAGTAGATGCTATTAGCTCCTCTGACAGCTTGTAGGGATCTTTAAGGTTGGTGTAGGCTTTAATAAATTGTTCCTTGTGCAGCACACATGTGTCCATATATCTAGGTTCACAGGCATCTATACACTGAGAGGCAACATCAGCATAACTATAAAACCATAGGTCAAGCTGGTGATGGGACACACCTATATGTACATATACTGGGTATGATGATTTGAATATGTGTGGCTCAGGGAGTAGCACTGTTAGGAGGTGTGACCTTGTTGGAGGAAGTGTGTCGGAGTTGGGGGTTGGCATTGAAACCCTCCTCCTAGCCACACAGAATCAGTCTTCTCTTGTTTGCCTTCAGCACAAGATGTAGGACTCTCAGCTCCTTCGACAGCACTGTGCCTGCATGGATACTGCCTTGCTTTCTTCCTTGATGATAATGAACTGAATCTCTGAACCTATAAGCCAATCCCAAATAAATGTTGTCCTTTATAAGAGTTGTCTTAGTCATGGTGTCTGTTCACAGTAATAAAACCCTAAGTAAGACAGAGGTTACCAGTAGTGGGATATTGCTGCGATAGGCCTGACCAGGCTTTTGTTTGGAAGAATGTGGACTTTGGGTCTTTGTAAAGCAGTCAAATGCTTTAAGCGGGTCTTAATGGGCCATATTAGTAGAAGCATGAAAGACAGTGTTCCTGAATATGTGTTGAACTCTGGGGACCTAGCTCAAGAGGTTTCAGAGAAGAAGACTTTTAGTATGTGGCCTTTAGACTGGTTTTGTGATATTTTGGTGAGGAATGTTGCTGCTTTTTGCCATTGTCTAATCTGCCTGAGGCTAAGGTGAAGAGATTTAGATTAATTGCTTTGACAAAGGAAGCCTCAGAACAGCCTGGCATAAATTCTGTTGTGTGGTTACTAAAGTTAAGACTTATAAAGAACATTTTAAAGAAAAGTAGTAAGCATAGAAATGAAAAATACAAAATGTGTGGGTTTAAAGAGTAAAGAGGCACCAGGAAGTAGGATGAAGCTAAATTATATGTTCAAGGACATTAAATGGAATTAAGGGCAGAGTGACCTTGGGGCAAGATCCCACCCAGCTAAACTTATGCTTTTGCAGCAGAAGAAGGGATAGTTATATCTAAGAATTATTGTGATCAGGTTATTGTTTACATTTGGACTTTTAATCTGGAATGAAGTATAATCCAGAAATGAAGGGCAATCCTGTGAACCAGATCTTGGGGCTAGAAGACACAGGTTTTTGATCCAGATCTTGAAGAATCATGGATATGAGAAACTTAGACCCAGGAATGCTGGTACATACCTTTAATCCCAGAAGACAGAGACAAACAGATTTCTGAGTTCAGGAGACAAAGGCATGCAGATCTATGAGTTCAATTCTACAGAGTAAATTCCAGGAGAGCCAAGCATGGGCAGTGAAAGAGTTGGAAAACAGAAAGCTGGTGATAATGTAATAGAACAAGGGAGCCATGTTCCAGGTGTAGCAAGCAGCAGAACTTGGCAGCTTTGGCCACGTGGCTTTATAGTTAGTAGGAAAGGAGCTTACTTAGGCAGTTGATGTTGGTTAGTTGGAACTAAGAAATTAGTGGTGATTAAGAGACCAGCATCACTGAGGTGAAATCTTCTGGGAAGTTATTTTCTGAGTACACAAAGGAGCTGTTTCCAGAGATAGCCAAGTGGTACCTTATGCTGCAACTGTAAGAGTTACCCATGTGGCACTAGTTTTGAAGGTATGAAGGGGTCAATGAGAGCAGCTAAAAAAGCTTGACACTCTGAGAGGCCAGGGAAGGTCATTGGTGAAGGAAGATGCAACCACAATTGTAGTTGTTGAAGGCTCAGAACTGAAAGGGTCATGTAAAGAAGTTATAGCTTGGCACCATGAAGAGAGACTGGGAGAAGCTATTGGTGAAGCTTAGTTGCAGCAGAAGACCCTAGTGTATTGGAAATACCAGTACAATGGAATGATCAGCAGGAATAGCAGCACCAGTGGAGTGGAGTTAACCAGAGCCTAGAGTACTACAAACAACAGAGCTACAGAAGTTGAGAAGCCAAGATCATGTGTGAATCCCAGACATTGGAACAAGAAGCTGTAACACTGAAGTTGCCTTGGAGACTCCAAGATGTTTGAGATGCCAGAGCTGTGGGTTATCTGCTGAGGAAAGCTGCTAACAGGGAGTGGAACCAGCCCAAGAGAAAGAAGTTTGCCTCAGTCAACAAAGATGAAGGAGTTGGAGATCTGAAGAGTACCTTGACATCAGATATGGGAATGCTGAGTTTGGAGTTTGTCCAACAAGCTTTTGGTCTTGCTTTGGTCCAGTATTTCCTCACCATAACATTTTGTAATGTTAATGTATACCTTGCATAATGTTGGAGGTATGTGATTTGCTTTTGAAATTTGATTTCATAAAGGATTACAGTTTAGAGATTGCATGACTCTCAGAAGAGACTTTTAACTTTGGACTTTTAACATTGCTGAGACTGTTATAGATTATGGGACTTTTGAAATTAGACTAAATGTATCTTGCATTGTGTTATGCCTAGGTATGGTACCCATAGGCTCATGTGTTTGAACAAGCCTACGTGGATAAGGGAATAGAATGTGGTGGTTTGAATATGCTTGGTCTAGAGAGTGGAACTATTAAAAGATATGGACCTGTTGGAAGAAGTGGAAAAAGTGTATCACTGGGGGTGGTGGCTTTGAAGTCCTCCCCCTAGTCACATGTAAGCCATTCTTCTCCTGCTTGGCTTCAGAACAAGTTGTAGAACTCTCTTCTCCTTCTCCAGAACTATGCCTGCCTGGATGCTGCCTTGTTTCCTGCCTTGATAATGAACTGAAATTCTGAGCCTATAATCCAATCCCAATTAAATGTTGTCCCTTATAGGAGTTGCCTTGGTCATGGTGTCTCTTTACAGCAGTGAAGCCCTAACTAAGACACTGGTGCATGTAACTCTGCATGCAATGACTGGATCTCACTTATCTTTGTTGCTGTGAAATCCCTGTGCTTTGATCCTCTTGCTGCCTTGCAAGAGGTAGAAATGGGCTGTTGACTTCATATAGAATCATGACTGGAGGCATAAAGAAATCTCTTTGTTCTCCACTCTGAGTCTGTTTTGACCTCTGATCCCTTATACAGTGACAAGATTCAAAGAGAAACTTTTAAAGAAGATTGTCTTATTTTTCTGAAGCACAATACAACCACCAAGTCTTAGTCATTTCTGATGACTAGCCATTCAGGGATGTGCCAATCTAATACTGACTTAAGAAACTATGGTCTACTTTCTGCCTCTTCCCTTCTGCTGACATTACTCAGACCTCAGACATTTTTCTTACTCCTTTCCTTCAGTTCATATACGAGTTACTTCCTCATGAATAACTCAGTTTAAGAAGTTCTATGTCAGTGAGCATTGGCTGACCTCTCTAGCTCTACTGATCATTCTAGAATTTTTGGCCTCCATTGTCTCAATTTTCCAATGCATTGCTCAATACAATAGAGTTTTGTTGTTGTTGCTACAGTTGTTGTTTCTCTTACTGGCAAGTAAAAAGGAATAGTTATTGAGAGAAGGGAGAAAAAGTTACTTAGGAAGAAAACCTAGGGAAACTACTTAGCCAGATAATCAAATTCAAGGTCAACAGTGGTAAAGTCAAAAGAGGAGTGAATCCATCAAGGAATGCAAGTGACTGTTTACCATCATGATTGCCTTTCCTCAAACTCATAACTAACTTCTGATCATGAGAGATGCAGCAGACAAATCACAGTTGAATGGTGTTGAATAAATATCTGGCCAGTATTCATGGACGCTGTCAAGGTTATAAAAGACAAGGACATTGCAGAGAATGGTAACAAACAAGAATTGCCTGAGGGAGCATGTAAGGACAATTTCATCTTCTACTTGGACTCTAAATCAGAAGGTGTAGGAGGAAGAGAGGAGGAAGAGAGAAGGAAGGGCAGGAGGAAGGGTAGGAGGAAGAGGAGGAGGAAGAGGAGGGGGAGAAAGAGGGGAGTAGGAAGAGAAGAAAGAGGAAGAGGAGAAGAAGGAAGAGGATAAAGAGGGGAAGGAAAAGGAGGTGGGGAGGAAGAAGAGAAGAAAAAAGAAGAGGAGAAAGAGGAGGGGGAGAAAGAGGGGAAGGAGAAGGAGGAGGGGAGGAGGAGAAAAAACAGGAGATAGAAGAGGAGGAGGAGGAGGAGGAAGA
>NC_034597.1:62275991-62309927 GCF_900095145.1 Mus pahari
GAGGAGGAGGAGGAGGAGGAGGAGAGGCATTTGTTAGCAACTAATAGAATCTGAACCCAAGAGGGACTTCGTTAGTAATAGTAAATCAATGTTGGTTTGTTAATTAGGTCTAATGTACTATAAGTCTTAATAATAGAACTGGACATGGGGATGAGAATTTTGTATTATCTTTCTAATACTTATTTAAATGTAAAACTTAAAACTAGTAAGTTTTATGAAAAGGAAAAAAAAACAGTGTACATTAAAAAAATCTGTAGGTAGAAGAGAGAGAGACAGAGAGAGACAGAGAGTCAAAGATAGAGAGACAGAGGGGGGGAGATTGTGATCCAGGTAATGTGTGCTGAGTCATCCTCCTGATTGCTCCAACATTCTTGAAGATTTGTTTTCTTGTCATAGATGGACCAAAAGAGGCAAAGAAATTGTGATTTAGTCATGATCTTAATGGGAGGGAAAAATGTCAGGATTTGGTCTCAAATCTTTATGATTGAAAACCAGACTTTTAAGCTGTGGGAGTAACATATGCCTGTAGTCTAAGCTTTCACAACACAGAGGCAGGAAGAGAGCAAGTTTGAGGCCAAATCAGGCTCCACAGAAAGTTCCAAGCCATTCAGGAATACATTGTGGAAACTTGACTTAACAAAACAAAACAACAAACAAACAAAACAAAGAACAACAACAAACTCCAAGGACTAGAATTATGTAAAGCTCAGTGGTACAATACTTGACTAGCATTCCCAGGCTAAGGCTTTGACACCTACCAGTGAAGATGGATGGATGGATGGATGGATGGATGGATGGAGGACAGATGGACAGACAGACAGACAGACAGACAATATAGGTGCAAATAGATAGTATATGAATAGATACTAATAGTCAGCTAGGTAGATTCTTCCCTAGTCTGTGCCCTGTGTGGCATTTCTCTTGACAGCAGAAGCCAGGCCTCTTACTTTCCCCAACACTTTCATTATTCTTCCACATTATAAGACGCTTAATCTGTGCTTAGTTAATACTGCTGATTAAATTAGCTGAAATACATAAAAGCCCCGATCTTTTCGGGCCCTCAAGGGGATCATTGTTTTTATATTTAAAACAATGGCAACCAGGGGCATCTTTTCATAGCAAAGCTCTTGATCTTGGATTCACTTCATACCTCCACATCCTGGGTGTCTGTGTCTCTCCTAATTTCATATGTTGATAGCTGCTCTCCAGCACTACAGGAGCTGGGCCTTCAGGAAGGTACATTGGTCAGGACTTTTGTTACTGGGACAA
Source organism: Mus pahari (assembly GCF_900095145.1). NCBI lineage: Eukaryota > Metazoa > Chordata > Mammalia > Rodentia > Muridae > Mus > Mus pahari. The sequence goes on from NC_034597.1 coordinate 62,277,261, forward strand.
ACATCTGAAGTGCTCTATAGTAGGAAGATGTATTATTTTTTCCAAGTTTCTGAGTTTTACATCTGTACTTCCTTGGTTCCATTACTGTGGGTCTATGATTAAGCACCTTGGCAAGAGATGCAGTGGAGCAAATCTGCTCACATTTTGTGATTGGAAAGTAGAGAGAAAAAGAAAGGAGGAGTCCAGGGACTGACCCTTTTAAAATGTCCTCAGTCTGCTACTTCCTCCAAGCAGGCTTTACTTCCTAGTTCTATCTTTTTCTAGTAATGTCAAATGCCAGATGGATAACAGTCAGAAATCAGTGCCTATGAGAAACGAGTCCTCATCGGATGTGGACTCTGTCACACTCCAACGTTGGCCTTCAGAACTGGGAGAAGCACACTCCTACTGTTTATTAGCTATCCAGATTGCAATATTTTCAAATTCTCTGTTCAAATTCTACATTTTAAAATTGTATTAATTGTTGCACTCATCTTTGTCTTTGTCACTGTTTTAGTGCTGTGAGAGACACCATGTTCAAGCCAACTGTTATAAAATGAAACATTTAATTGGGGGCTTGCTTGCAGGTTTAGAGGTTTAGTCCATTAGCCTCATGGCAGGGAGCATGGTGGCACACAGACAGGCATTGGAGTAGTATCCGAGAACTTTATATTCTTATCCACTGGAAGAAAGAGAAACTGAGTATGGGAAAAGCTTGCTTTGGAAACCTCAAAGTCCACTCTCAGTGACATACTTTCTACATCAAGGTCACATGTCCTTATTCCTCTAATCCTGTTAAAGAGTGCCACTCCCTAGCGACTAAACATTCAAATATATGAGCCTATGGGCCCACTCTTATTCAAACCACCACCCTCTCAGATGGTTTTGTGAATGCGTGGCAGCCATTCCAGTGTATCTAGGGCTTTCTGGGGCAGATCCAATGTTTCTTTTCTATTCTCTTCGAAGGCCTAGGGCAGATCACTGCATATAACATGGATTCTTTAATACATTAGCTTCATGGTGATCCATGGGGAGAAAAGGCATACCAAAGATTGTCCTGACAACACTTTATATATGGTGCAGCGCAGACTCAAGGCAGTCAGAGCCGATATCAATTTTCCCCTTTCCTTCCTCTCCTTTTCTCTACCCTCTTCCATTCCATTCCCTTCTTTGCGTAGTTAATGTTCTACAAACAGAGGTTTCTGGATGCCAAGCTGTGCTGTGATGGCGTCATCTCCTTGCCAGGCATCACTTACCAGTCATTCTTTCCACTGAGCACTTGATAATAATTGTTGGGGGACTAACAACTAGAGCATTAGCTCCAGAAGACAGGACCCTGGGTGGAGAGTAGGGTAGGGTTGGACATATTGCTGAGGGAGTGTATGGGCGGATCTAGCAGGGCTGGAATGGAAGCTGGGCTTGGTCTGAGACTCAGGAATGAATGTGGAAGGTTATTCCCAAGGCAGAGTGCAAGGGAAGTTGCAGAGAAGGGGGCTATTGGTGATAATGCTCAGGGGGGAGAAAGAACTTGAGAGAGAAGCATTGTAATATATGTAGAGAAAAATGAAGCAGGGTGAGTGTGTACGTATGCAGATGGAGGCGAGAGAAGACAGAGGAGGAGCAAGTAGAAGAGAGTCAGTAGGGTACTTTGAAAAGCACACATTCTAGAAATGGCTTTGGCCATTCGGACAAACTCATATAGCCCCATCCTATCAAATCTGCACACATGCTGACTTCAATATTCAAAGCCATTGCAGTGGGTAGCTTATTTTCCTGTTTCTATCATTTACCTCTACCCCAGAGCCACCCAAAACACTCAATACGCGCCTCCTTATGAGAAAGCTTCTCCCTTGCTTCTCCCTACTCCCATATTCTCCCAGAGTATGGAGCCTCAGTGAATAGCTGAGATGTGCTTTTCTTGTTCCAGGAGCTACTGCAAGGCCTGCCAGAGGCAGCCTGAGGCTCAGAAGCAGGAAGAGGCAGGGTGGATAAATGGAAGATGCAAAAAGTAGACTGGAAATATCTGGAGAGATCATGGGGGAGGAGCCATGCACACTAGGACTATTTACATGCATAGCCATGGGGGCATGAATAGAATGATGCTGATTACCCCTTTGCTGCATGCCTTCTTTCTATGGCTACTCAAGCTCACAAAGGGAAAGACCTGGAGAGTCACCAAATCTACTGCGTTTAGGGGTCTTCAGTGCCACCACTGGGGAGGAGGAGAATTGGACCATAAGCCCATGGCTACTAACTCCACTAGTTAACTATACCCAAGTGCTCTAGCATAAAACATATTCAGAATTTTCCCTTCGTCCTGTCTTTTCTTGATGTCACCCTGCTTTAACACCCTGAGCCTTAGTTGTTTGTATAGCCTTCATGGCTGGCAAGGTGATGGTAATGATGAGAAAGTGGGCTGCCATTTATTGAGGACTTGCTGTGTCATGACTGTGCTGTGAATAGGAATTCAAAATCCTACACACCAAAAAGCCAGATGTCATGGTAAAGTATGCATGGTATCCACATAGGAAGGCTCAAGTGACAAATCTGTCTTTGCCCTTTTCTGTTTCATGAACACCTCTTTCTGTTATATGTACCCCTCAAGCCTGGATGTTCTGGGTACCTCAACAAACAGACATGCTTTCCTAGGGACACCTGAGGATGACTTCCAGCCATTTTCCTACTGGCTCTGCAAGGCAGTTTACCTCTCACCCTGGTTGGAGACCAGGTTCAACCTTCTTAGGTAGAAGAAAAATACCTTAACCTAGCCTATGCTTTTAGTCCAAGGCTGGGAGGATAAAGGAGAATCTTATGGAATGCTCAAGTCTATCAACACCACTGGCCACAGAATCAGATGAGAGGACCAATTTCCCAGGTTCTAAGAAGGTGTTTCCCTCATCTTTGCTCCCTGCTGGAAGGCTATGAAATACTTCCCTCTTGCCCACCTTCCCCAGAAGTCTAGATTATATTAAGGTACCCAGTCTCACCCTTTATTGAGTGGATGATAGGTTTTGGTGAGGCCTTGTTTCCCCTCCGTGTGTGTGTGTGTGTGTGTGTGTGTGTGTGTGTGTGTACCTGTGTCTGTGTGAAGCATCTCCAGCTAGTGAAATGTGTGGGGTTGGAAAGACATAGGAAAGGTTTCATAGAAATTTACAAGATAGAATTTCTGTCTCTCTAAGTGACATTTGGAGACCTAGTGTCCTGTGAACCTAGTGGGAGTCAGCCTAGAGAAGATGCCCATTTCTTGAGCATTCAGAATGAGGAAGAACACAATACCCCCCCCCACACACACACATGAACATCCTAGCTGATCAATAGCTTTTAAATTGAGCTCATCACATTCCTGTCGAGTCCACCACCCTCTAGGGGAGAAGGCAGATGTGAAATGGAGGCATAGTGTTACCTATCCAAACCTCTTCTCTGTGATGTTTACAAGCATCTCTGCTTTGTGTGTGCAGGTCAGGGATTCTGTCTTCCCAAGCCAAGAGCTTGAGAAACATTGTGAACCGAAGAGTTTAATTCATCCTGCTTCCTTTGGGATGGCTAAACTTTAGCAAAATCTATGGAGTTCTGCCTGTGTGTTCCTAAGACCACCTATTATTTCCTTCTCCTTGCCCCAGTTTCAGAGCCTAGAATATCACCTGTGGGACTTGATGGCACTGTTGATAGTTCTGTAGATTATGGTTTCAAATCTAGATACCTGACATCATGGAGTAAGATAACTTGACAGGCAAGGAAAGAGAAATAGGGGTGCATCTCCATTAGGGGACTGTGGGCCAAGAGGATTGTTGACATCTCTTGTAGCTGAGCATCGATTCTGCAAAAAGTAACAGTGTTGAAGTGAGAAAAAAAATATCTAGAATAGAGCTCAGAGGTCATGTAGTCCAACTTTTACTCTTAGGTAAACGTGGAAAACATCTGGCAGGCTCTATAGCTTAGACCCATGCCAAACTGACCTTATCTTTACCACAAACCACCTTCCCTTTCTGCCTCCTTGCCTTTTTTCACGTTTTCTCCCTTATTTGGAATGGATGTTCAGATATTTCCTTTTCAGATTTGGCAGGAAGATTGACAGAGATGCCCTTCTGGTTCTGACTTCTGTATAGGTCTGGGCACTTGTTGCCTCTGCTCAATGAATGGTGGTTTTGCTTTTCTTACCTGAAAGACTTTTCATTCATCCAGGAGGTATTGAGTACAGGCTTTAGAAGCCAGTACTCTCTGCTTGCTCCTTGAGTAACCTTGGCATTCTTCTCTTCATGGTCTATGACTCTCAAGAGCCAGGGCTGAGTCAGGAATCCTCATATCCTCATATCAACAGTCATGTTCCTGGATCAGAGAGTTCCCTGAGTCACTCTCAGGGAAAAATTGTTTAAACCCATTCTATAGAGAAAGAAAGAAGTGATAATGGTGTGGCTTTTATTTTGTCTTTTTAAAATAATATTTCATTAACTCCTTGATAACCCCATACAATGTATTATGGTCATATTCACAGCTCCCAATTCACATTATACCATTTCTCCACCCTCCATTCCATACCCACCCATCTTTGTGTTTTCTCCCCCCGCACCCCCATTGAGTTTGGTTTGTGTTTCCGAGGTACACTTGGAATGTGGGCCTGCCCTGGAGAATGGACCACATTATTAAAGAAAAATGACTCTCCCTTTTCTATCAGCTATCAAATATCAACAGTGGCTCAGCTAATGGTGGGATTTCATGACCATTTCTCCTACTCCATGCTGGGATTTTGAGCTTTCAAAAGTCTTCTGCATGCTGTCATGATCGCTGTGATGTCTTAAGGGCAACTGCCCTGTTGTGTCTGGAAAATATTGTTTCCTTAAGGAAAGATTTTGCTGATTCAACAGGACATGAAGAAGAGGAAACCAAGAAAGAAAAAAGCTTGGGACAGGAATGACAAATCTCAGAATCCTGTTTCTAAAAGAGCCTATCACTTGGAAAACAAAACAAAACAAAACAAACAAAACAAAAAACAAAAAAAAATTTGCACATCGCTACAGCCATCACTTCCATTAAAGAGCAACTGTTGCACTTCTGTTCCAGGGCTGTGCTATGGGAATGGTCCAGCAATAGATAGAGAGAAACAAAACAGGCATGAGACACAGAGGTTATCTAAGAAAATGTTGCTATATGAGGGCCAGGTGAAGGTGAGGTTGACCAATTGTGATCAGGACAGACAGAAAGATCTTTCATAGCTGGATCCCAAATTCCTCTCTTGAGAGGAATACAATTTAAACCTCAACTCCAAGCCAAGTGTTCTTACTGCTCTAAGGTATTCTCACCCAGGAACAGAGCCAAGACTAAATCTTCATAAGGGATGAAACCCAAAAAGCCGAGCTGTAGGCACTCAACCTCTAGTACCTCCACGAGTTTGGGGTGGGGTATGAGGCCCTAGTCGCTGAGTAGGGATTCCTACAATGATCGACAATGCCAAGACCTAAAAGTGTGCAAAGGCTTACTAGAGCCCCCCCCCCCCAAAAAAAAAGCTGATGGGGACAAAGAAGTAGAGGTGGACAAGAATGTGGCATGAAAATCCATGCAGAGTCCAAAGGCAGGACCTGTTGTGGAGATCTGGGTAGGAGATTGCTGATAGATTTGAGGGAGAGCATATATTGTGGCTTTGATCATGGTCTGTTTCCAACAGTGACTATGCCTCTTAGGTGCCTGCATCATGACTTGTTCTGGGATGCTGGGATAAGAATGAATTTGTATCAGAGATCCTGAGTAGAAGAGGAAAGCTGCCAAGTCAGGGGATCCAGAGGAACTCATGGATGAGCAGCCTCTTCTCTCATAGAATCACGGCCAGGCCATCGGCAAAGGGACAGCCCCAGAGACCAAGCATGTACTTTTCTTTTTGAACCCAGGTGTGCTTACACCTCTCGTGTAGAACTCCTTTGCACTTTTCCTTAGGATTTCCTGTTTAACTCCACACCGGTTTCTCTTGTAAGAGGGATTGCATCTAGCCCCGTGGCTTTGTGTGATCTCTATGACTGGCTGTTCTGTGTCTGTTCCCCTACTGCTCCCCAGCCCCAGCACACACTGTCTTTTCTCCTGATGCAGCTTTTGAAACTGTTTCTGAGATTCTCCCGCTGCAAGGTTCTCAAGCACAGACTCCACTGCTCTGAAAAAACGAGCCTGCTATTCCTCTGCAAATCTGTGTCTGGGGCTGGATATTTTTACTCAGCAAATGTCACTAGCATCCACCCAGGCACCAAAATGAGTAATCCAGGACTCTCCAGTCCCGTCCTTATTCCCTGGGTTCCTCCCTGCTTCCTCTTGGCTTAGCTCTGTCATGGACTCATTTCAAAGACCCACTAATTCCACCCTTGAAACACAGCACTGTTTCCTACCCATCCCTTACCTTATTTCTGGCCACCTCAACTAGAAAATGACTACAAGCCACTCCCAAAAGTCGTTTCTAGTTCTCTCTTATACAACTTCCCAGTCACAATTTTATCTCATCTCTTTCTCCTGTGTTGAAAAACAAACAAACAAACAAACAAAAAACAAAGCTAGCCATACTCTTAGGGCATCTACCATCAGCATTCTACCCTTACATAAAGTACCAGGTTCCAAGTTTTTCTTTAGTTATCTCTTCCTATTCTTTTATAATCATTTCCTTTTTAGCCATCTGGTAGGACACATGACTGGAAAAGTGCCTTGTAGTCTAAGCTCCATACCTATGCATATCTTACTCCCCTTTATGGTTATTATTCAGCTTTCAGAAGCTCCCTGGGGTGTGGCTGCATGCGTGAGCCTCCCCAGACTCTCTAGAAGAGTTGAATGCCCCCTGTTTTCCATGATCAGACAACTGGAAGCATGAATTTTACTGTTTCTTGTTCAATCTGTCTAATGACTGGCTTCCAGGCTGTGCCTAGTTAGCCCTGCATCTTGGGGTTTAGCAGTGTGCCTGGAATATGGGAGGTTACTTATCAAAAGCACAGGGATGAATAAATAAGTTCATTGGCATATTCTGTTTGGTTGCTTTGGCCGTCTTGGGGAGGAACTTAGAGGATTTCTAGAGGTCCCACAGGCTAAGCACATGTCTCTTCCCTTCTCTCTACTTCGTCTGCCCTTGGGCCTCCTGCAGCACCTCCTTAGCAGGTTAACACAGAGCATCCCCCTCCATCTAGATGCGGCTCTGGGGAAAGGGAAAAACCCTAGACTCCTCTATCTCAGCAGAAGAGGTTATAAAACTCCACCAAGAGAAAAGATTGGTTTGTTGCTTCCAGACAAGAATTAATAGGTGCAACTCATAATCCTGTCTGGAGGGAGATGAAGGGGGAAAGAGCAAGAGAAAACATAATAGCCAAATCCCCACCCCCACCCCTGTCTTGCTGCCTGAGTGCCTCTCCGGTGTTTGAAGTTCAATGCATAGAAAATGAGCAGTGAGACTCATAGGAGTCAGCACTTTTGGGGGAACCTGGCAGTAGGCAACCTCCAAGAAAGCTCCAGCTGCCTCCTGCTAGAGGCAGAAGAAGAAGATAAAAAAGAGGCAGATCCGAGCCATTTTAATTCCACTCCCTGGGCGGGAAGCCAGGCAGGGTATCCTGTACCCTCTGGCATTTCAGACCACAGCAAGAAGGAAGACAGCTTCTTGGAGATGCTGCAGAGCCCGTAGAACGTAGTGAGATTACTAGGTGATAAGCAATTTCACTGTGCTGTGATGAACCCAGAGCCTGAGATGGCAGCTCATAGCTCCTCTGGCTAGTCTGGACTTGAGATGGCACTCCGTTGAGCTGAATCCTCCCACCTTCTCTCATCAACTTGGAACTGACCTCCTCCTGTAGGCCCATGAGAATATATTTGCCTACTGCTCTGGAGGTATTTCATAGACCTTTATCCAGTTAGAGAGTAACCATCCTAAAGACCAGAGGTCTCACTTGATCAAAGACCCTACCTAGACTGCTATTGGTATCTGTTTCAGTAATGGTCTTCTTTCTTCCCCAGCAACTGTGATTCACTTATGCTTAGCACTGACCTGACTACCAGGGAATGGTCAGGACCTGAGTGTGGTCTAAATCTCCAACATTCACTAAGTGTTGACTATGAGCATGCACTTTGCGTGTGATATCTCACTTAATCTTCCTGGCAAGACACAACAGACACTAGTTATTACTGCACTAGGATTCCAGAGTCCCTTCCTCATCAAAATTATGGTAAAAAAGCTACAGAGTTAGCTATTGTCTTCCCTCCTGTATGATCCCAGAGAAGGTCCAGTTATGGGAAGAAACAGGAGAGAAGTCCTGAGGGCCAGGAGAGTGAATAGAAATAAGTAGCAGTAGGGGCTGGGGAACTTGGGGAACCACTAGAAAGGCTCAGATGCCAAGGATGTGAGAGGCTCCCAGGACCCAGTGGGATGACATTAGCCTTTCAAACCCATGTAGAAGGGCAAACAAAATCATCATGGGTCATAAGTTTAATTTTCAGTTTTCTAAGTGTGAGATTCTTATTAGATATCCAAGTAAAAAATGTTACATACACTTGATTGGTAGTCTACATTATGGGAGGTAGGGGAGTTCTGTGCCAAAAATCTCAGTTTTAGAGTCGTAATCCCCACATTAGAGCAGACATAACAGAATCCAAATAGCTAAGTAACTTTGTGAGGGCTGCTGATAGTGGGATTCGGTGAAACTTGAGTCGTCATCCTTTCTGCATTATTACCTAGAGAAACTCCTTGGATAGTTTGACCCATAGCCTTTCTTATACATCGGGTTCTGCACCAGTCTGCTCCAGCAGCTGGAAACCCAGATGACAGATACAGCCCCTAGGTGAAGAGCCCCATCTCACATGAAAGTTTAGGTATCACCAAGAGCCACTGCTTAATAAACTGCCACTGCCTATTACTGCCTTGGTTTAGTTTAGCCAATTAGAGGCAGGCACTGCAAAGAAAGGAGGTAAGGCAGAGCCGGAAGAAGAGTAGCAGGAGAAGTGACCTGAGTCACAAGCTTAAGAATGCAAGAAGCTGGGAGAAGAATTATGATATGGTACATGTAAGAATGCAGAGGTTGGGAAAAAATGATACCAGAAACTCCAGACTGCCAAAGCAACCAAGTAGAATATCCAAGTTATACCTATGAAAATAGTCCTCTCCCGGCGAACATCAAAGATTAGTTTGCATGTATCTGTGTAGGGGTGGATAGAGAATGTGTATGTACAATATGTATGAGATATATGAGTAGCTTGCTTGGACTGCACTGTAGCTCTGGCCCGGGTGGCAGGGCATTGGAGAGCAGGTCCATGCATGTGCATGGGAGTGCTGCCCCTGCCCCTTGCGGGCTGCTGCAGCATTGGATGAGCTAGCTTGGACAGTGCAGGAGAGCTCACCCTGATGGTATAGGTGTAGGAGAGCTGGCAGGCTGACCAACCCAGCTAGCACCCAGGCCCAGATTCAGGACTTTTGAGTTGGTCCACCCCAACATCTACCTCACCTATGAACTACTGGAGTGTGTGCAAGGGCTGGTCCTGTAGATCCAAAGCTGCAGAATCTTCAAACACAGGGCATCTACAGGCTATTCAAGAGGAGTCCCAGTGAGAATCCAGTATTGGTGGTGTAGCAGAAGCCAGGGCCTCAAACCAGACCAATGACTCATCGCAATGAACATTTGCAAATAAAGATGTGTGGACAAAGGTTATACTTTGGTGAACACTGTGACATGCTACAACTTCCAGGACAAAAAAATGTTTTTATATACTTTGTTTTGTTTATTTTTTGTTTTTCTATTTTCTTTGGGTCGGGGGAGGTTGCAAGGGCACAGGGTGGATACAGAGAGACAAGGAGAAGAGTGAGATTGGGGTGCATGGTATAAAACACAATCAATAAAAAGTTTAAAAAGGCATAAGTGCAGATGTGTGTGTGTGTGTGTGTGTGTGTGTGTGTGCAGCTAAGTGATTGTGTCAGGTACTATGACGTATGCCTGCATGTAACTATGTGTGTGAGCAAATGGATATGCCTATATATGACAGTATGATTGGTCTCAATTTATGATTATGTAAGTCAGACAATGTAGATTATGTTTGTGGATATATGTGTATATCTCCCCTCCACACACACACGTGAGTTTGTGGTAATACAAGTTTATTGGTATGAATGTGAATTGGGATGTAAGCATATAATTGAGTGGATATATGTGTGCGTGTGTGTGTGTGTGTGTGTGTGTGTGTGTGTGTAGTATGAGTGCATGAGTATACAGAGAATCAAAGGCATGAATGTGTATGACTGTGAGTGAACATGTGAGCACATGTGTATGACCATACATATGTGTAAACATGTGAGATAGTGTGCATCTGACCACACATAAGAGAACACTGAGCATGAAGCTATCCATTGCCTCTCACCAACCTGATTTAGATAATGCCCACTGGAACTGGGTGAAAGATTGCTGGCTTCACTGTTGGTTCAAAGATATATGCCTTGCCTTCCTTCTTAAGCACTTCACCTCCCTTGCAGGACAACTCCCCTCAGTGAAGTAGAGAAGTCACAGAGAGATATCAAAGCCTGCCCTGGGAGCCTGGAACCCTCCTTCTTTCCCTCCTCCTCTGCCTCTGCAGCCCCTCCCTCCCATTGCCTCTCTTTATTCTGATCACTAGCCTTTTCTTCAAAGGCTGCTTTCTGGAAGAGGAATCCTGTACACTTGGTCTCAAACATGCTGTATTTTCTGTTAACAGCAGCCTTGTACCAAAAGAGATCAAAAGGGGGCAGGGAGAAAAGGAAAAGGTGTACACCCCCCAGAGTTCATAATTTAACCCTCCCCACCCAAGAAAGAGGGCTCTGGAAGAAATTAGGGTATCACTCATCCTCCCTGGGGCTCAAGCTGCTGTGGTTTCTTATTGCTTGCTTGCTTGCTTATCTATCTATCTATCTATCTATCTATCTATCTATCTATCTATCTATCTATCTATCTATCTATCTATCTACATTCCAACTACTCCCCCCCATTCTTCTCTCACAGGATCCCTCCCTCTATCCTCCCTCCCCTTCTCCTCTGAGAGGGTGGAGCTCCACCATCCCACAAGGACAAGAGCTCCACTATGTTCATAGCTACTATGATTTTTATTTCTTATTCTAGCTGTCAACCTATGCTTGCCAGGACTTTTGGTGACTGTATCTGAGGTGAAGGAGGAGTGGGCTCTGCCATTCTGGGTTCCCAGCTCCCAGCCCTGGCAACCTTGTAGTCTCTGATCCACTCAGAGTTGCATTTTGTTTTTAAACTCTGCTGTCAGGTCTGGTTATATCGCTGGAAGTGTTTTGGGTTTTTTTTCCCCTTTTCCACTCCTGTTTTCCCACGGAATCCCCTGCAGCTTGAAGGCCAGAAGCCTGTGTGAAAGAATGTGTTTGGGTGAAAGAATGAATTTTACTTGATTCCCAACCCTGGAAGAGAGAGAGCCTGAGATATTGGGCATGGTGGGAGTTGTGGATTCCTGGCTGGTGACAGCTAGTGATCATCAAGCCCTGGCGAAATGAGTCCTGGGAATGTCTTTGGGGTCTTAGTGTACAAATTTGGCCTTAGCCAGAGAGCCTTCTGTCAGTATGCAAGGATAACTCTGTGGTTCCCTTTAAAGTCTTGACTTACACCAGATCCCCAAATGCTATTGGATATGTAAGCTGATCAATCAATAGAGCCAAAAGAAACAACCAATTTTGATAACTCTACTACTTCTATGGCACTGTGAAGTTTAAGAATATATCTCCTGTGTCTTAGTTCATTCAGCCACTATAACATAACACTTCAGATTGAGCAACTGACAAACAATTTATCGTTCAGATCTCCCAAGCCTGCAAGTTCCAAGATTGCAATGCTAGGAGATTGGTGTAAGGGCCTGTTTTCCATAGACAAAACCTTGTATGTGTGTTTACATGGTATAAAGGAAAGTGGGTTTCCTTATGAGGACATGAGTCCAATTCATGAGCCTTCATAACCAGATTAATCCCCAGAAAGCTCCACTTATTAATACCATCTCACTGTGCATTAAATTTCAGCACATGAGTTTTTGAGATTACAGTGAACAGACATTACTGTCAAAGTATTATGCTCTAGCTAAGGAAGGGAAATCAAAAGAGGAGATCATGGGGAAGGGGAAGAAAGCCTGGGATGGTGTGACTGCACATGGTGTGAGCATAGTTCCTGAGAGGGCATGCAACCAAATGAACAGACAGAAGTTCAAAGCTGTTAGAACACACCCAGGAAAGGTATAGGTTAAAGAGTAGACAAGGTGTGGGTAGAGAGGTCCATTGGATGGCATCCTTGATCTGGGTACATACAAAGTGTCACACAGATGAACAGAACTGTCTAGGTCATAGGGAACTCTACATGCAAATGATACTTTAATGAAGTACATAGAGGCTGTATAATAGAGCATAGTATATAGGAAATTGTGAGTCTTGTCTCATGTAAAGCCTGGCTCCCTGCTGGGCTTTCTCCTCTGTTTTACAAGTTGTGTGTATCTCAGAGAATTCTGTTCATCTCAACACCCCACGAACATGGATTGTGCTTTCTCTGGGCTAAATGAATGTGGAGCACATTAAACACAATGCATGGCACCTTCTTTCACTGTTGGGTTTTAACTGGAGCTTAGGTTTATACAAGATTGAGCAGAAGTTATAGAACTTCCCTCAGAGCCCCTGTTCCTGCCCACCCACAGCCTCCCCATCATGCACACCACCACCATAGTTTGACATTCATTGCACCTGATCCACTATGGTGACATCACTATCATCCAAAGTTCATGGTTTAACTTAGAGTTCATGCTTTATCTTCTATGAGCTAGAAACTATGTGTATTGACATGTACCCACTCCTATGTCCCATGGAGTGTTATAGTACCAGACAGGTATTTTTCACTACCCTAGGAAACCAACATTTCTCCAATTTATACAACTCCTGATTTTTCTTTCTCCCTGACTTTCTCCTTCTCTTCCTACCTGATTCCCTCTGTTTCTTTCAGAATTATATAGTCTGTAGCCTTTTAGATTGATGCCTTCTACTGTATAACATGTACTTAAAGCTTCTCCCGTGGCTTTTTGTGGCTTGAGAGCATGCATTTTTTTTTTAAAGATTTATTTATTATTATATCTAAGTACACTGTAGCTGTCTTCAGATGCACCAGAAGAGGGCATCAGATCTCATTATGGATTGTTGTGAGCCACCATGTGGTTGCTGGGATTTGAACTCAGGACCTTTGGAAGAGCAGTCGTTGCTCTTAACCACTGAGCCATCTCTGTAGCCTAGACAGCATGTATTTTTAACACTAAATTCATGGTTTATCAATTCACTCAAAGGACACCCTGGTTGAGTCCATGTTTTGGCATCTAGGAATAATGCTGTAATCAATATCAACATCCATGTGCACATTTTGCATGGACATATGCATTTAACTGCTTTGGGTAGAAGATGCATGCTTGTTGATAATTTAGTAAAGGTATATTCCATTTTATAAGGAACTTTTTTTTTTCCAAAGTGGCTGTGCTGGATAACTTTTGGCTATTTTATCATGCCACCTTTAACCAGATAGTGCTAGGGTGTATAGGAAAGCAAGCTGAGCCAGCTGAGAAAACATTCCAGGAAGTGATGTTACTCAGTGGTCCCTTCTTCAGGTGAGGCTTCCAAATTCTCACCTTCTTCCTGCTTCCCCAAGTAGGACTTGCTCATGGTGTTTTATCACAGCAACAGACAGTTGACCAGGGCAGTGACTATACCATGTTGCCTTCTCATAAGCACTAAATCAAAGCGCCCATTGTTCTACATCCTTTCAATTGATAGTGTTGGCGTTCTCGACGTTGGCATTTTTTGAAGTACATTTTCCCAGGTTTTAACTCTCTTCTAGTTTGTAATGTGTGTACGTATCTCTTGTATTTTAAATTTCATGTCCCTGATGGCATAAGATGGGAAGATATTTTAATGTGCTTATTTGACAACTGTATAGAACTTCTTTGGTAGGATATAAATTAATCTTTCTCTTGACAGTCTCACTACTGAGCCCTGTCTAACTTAGCTCTTGCTATGTAGACCAGGCAAGATCATTTGTCTGTTTGATCTCAATTTACAAATCAGTTCCTCAAGTTTTTCTCTAGTAGTTTTATACTTCTGAATGTTACATTTAACTTTTAATCCATTTTGAGATGGCTAGATAGCCCCTTTCCTCCAATAACATTAATTTTATAAAGACAATGTATTTCCCAATATGTATTCCTGACAACTTTGTTGACAATTAGTTCTAGGTGTTTGTATTTATTTTGGGGAAATCTGTTTTGATATATTGGCTTTTGTGTCTGCTATAATATCTTTAATGGTATTTTGGTTATTATATCTTTATGGTATATTCTGAAGTCAAGCAATGCGTTACTTTTTACTTTTGTACATAGATTTTATAATGGTAGTTTCTTGGTTAAATTTATTTTTGGTGTATTTTTGGTTTGATTATTAATTATTATAAATTGAGTTGTGGTCATGGTATCATTTTCAGAGTGATCACCATTAGGGTCTGGAAATGCTACCAAGTTTTTATGGGTTGATTGGTATTCTGAAAATTTACTGAATTTGTATATTAGCCCTAGTGGGTTTTAGTTCTATATTTTTCTAGATATAGAACACACTATCTTCAAAGAGGGACAATTTGACTCTCTCATTTAATTCGGGTGATGTTATTTTTTCTTTTACTTCACTGATGATTATTTCAATCACTATCTTGAATAGAGTATTTTGATGGCACCTTTTCACTGTGATTTTTTTTTTTTTAACTTTATGTGGGGAAGTAAATTGTGAACCACAATTGTAGGTAAATCTTTTTAGTGATTCTGCAAATTGAAGTTACTTTAAACAGTTCTTGGGATTTTTTTGTACTATTTTATGTTTAAGGTGTTAATGAAACTTTTGGATATGAAGCAGGTGTTCTAAGTTTATTATTTTGTTTGAATATTTATTGAGTAATTGATCTTTCCACACTAATTTGCAAAGCAATTATTTTTCATAGTTAATATTTCACTTAAGTATATTTGACTACATTTCTTTATTGTTTTCTTTAATTAATATTTTTATTTTGTAAAAATTTCAGACATGTGTAGAACGAATTTTAATCATATTCTCTCCCTCCAACAATTTCTTTCCAGTCTCTCCCCTAACACATCTCCCTCACAATTTCATATCTTCTTTTTTTCACTGTAAGTCACTGAGTCCTGAGCCCATGACCCAGTTGAGTGCTCACATTCACACACATATGAGCAATACCAATTGGACTCCTTGTGGTAGAAGTATAAATGCCTGTTCTTAACCATGCACCCAGCTGTGAAAGGCTGTAGCTTTGCAACGATGCATTTCAAATTCTGATAAGTCCCACTGTGGGATTTCTTTTTGTCTTTTTCTTACTGATGTTTCTTGCAAATTTGTTAAATTATCTCCTGTGTAAAAGTTTGCCTGTTATAAAGTAGATGTAGTTGGTAAGCTAATTTAAAAGTTATGGAGTAATTTAAAGGGAATTAAGATCTTTATCTTACTGAGTGTTCCCAACAGCAATTAGCCCCATTTGTCAAACATTTGCTCATCTTCATTTGGTTTCATATGAAGGTTAATAGTCTCTTAGTATACTTTTCTTATACATTGGTTAAAGTTCTTGTGAGATGAGTTGTATTGTCAGCAATTGTTGGACATGAATATCTTTGTGTATTTGATCTCCCTTCCAAAATATGAGAAAAGTACAGAGCTTCTGTATTATTTAATTCTTTCATAAATACATTTTAGTTGATTTTCCATAAATTTTTGGTATGCAGTCATATAGTCCTTAAATGGCATAAATATTTCTCAATGCTTTATATTTCTATGTATATCTTTTGTTATATTGAATAATATTTTAACTAATATTAAATGACTGTACAAAGTTGCATACAATCATTTGTCCCTTACATTAATAATGGCAGTCCTAATATTTTTTCCACTACAAATGAAACTTTTGATTTGAGGTATATAAAGTTAGTATCACAACAAGGAAGTGTGTGCTTAAAACATTTTAAGCCAAAATGGATGTTGAATATTTGAAAAAAGCTCTTAAAATATTATTAAAAATTTAGCCTAATCCAATTATATTAATAAAGCCAACCATCCTTGCATTGCTAGGGCAATTACCAATGAATTGTGGTTAATTATTCCTTTAACTTCTTGCCTGGTTCTTTATTCCATTCAGTAAGGACGCACTGACATCTGTCAGTGAAACTGGTCTGGAGGTTTGTTTTGTGCTTAATTTGTCAGGCGTTATCATCAATGCTGCTCTCTAACTTTACAGAAGTCTTTTAGTAATGCTCTGTTCCCAGGATCTGGAGCAGTTTAAAGTAGCACCGCCAACATATGCTACACATTATATAAAATTATTCTGTGAAATGCATTGGCTTTCATTTCTCTCTTGCAGGAGCTTTTTGACATTGTTTTTTCAAGTCAAGATTCTTCTTTGGTAATTACTCTGTTCAAGCTGTTTATTTTCTCTGTGGTCAATTTTGCTAATTTTAATTTTTCTTGAAATTAGCCATTTCTTTCTGATTTTCAAATTTTTCCACTTGAGCAAAATTGAACAAAAGTGTATGATTCTTTTTATTATCCCTATACAAGTGTGGTAGGTTTTCATAAAAATGATTTATTGAAATATTTTAATATGATTCTTTGTTTTAAAAAGGATATAATAAAATGTGAGCTATTTGAGAGGAGAAAGAATAAAACCTTTACAGTTACAAGATGAAGGTGGTGGGGTGGGCAGGAACCCATCTTGTATAGATTTCTTGAGTGCCAAAGCTTAGCTTAGTGACCTAAGATCTAGGTCAATCTGGGGCTTGTTGCCACACAGAAGTGGATGCTCACAGTCAGCTACTGGATGGAGCACAGGGCCCCCAATGGAGGAGCTAGAGAAAGTACCCAAGGAACTGAAGGGGGCTGCAACCCTATAGGTGCAACAACAATATGAACTAACCAGTACCCCCTGAGCTTGTGTCTCTAGCTGCATATGTAGCAGAAGATGGCCTAATTGGTCATCATTGGGAAGAGAGGCCCCTTGGTCTTGCAAACTATATATGACCCAGCACAGGGGAATGCCAGGGCCAAGTAGTGGGAGTGGGTGGGTAGGGGAGTAAGGGCAGGGGGAGCATATGGGGAACTTTCGGGATAGCATTTGAAATGTAAATAAAGAAAATAATAAATAAAATAAAATAAAATCAAAAGAATAAGCCTTACTCCATTCTGTAGATGGCCTTGGGACTAACTAGATAGATCACTTCTCTGGTTCAGCATTCTCTTTTCTTGAGAGATCTTATTCCCATGCTCAGTCTCCGGTTTTCTTGGTACTTTATGCTCTTAGACTGATTTTGTCTAGGTTTTGCAATTAGCCCAAGATTCAAGTATGAGGGATTCTATTCATCTGGTATTGTTTTTGTTTTGGGTTTTGTTTTTTGAGAGAGGGTTTAATTTAGGCCAATTTGTCCTCAAAACTAACTACATAGGTTACAAAAATCTTGAACTTTTGATGCTTCTACAATAACCTTCTGAACTCTGAAATTCCAGGTGTGTCCCACCATACCCAGTTCTGTGGCCCTGGAGATCAACCCCAGGATTTTGGGTTTACTGGGGAAATACTCTACCAGCTAAGTCAATCCCACTCATCTTATTTGCCATTCCCACAATCATCATCCAGTGGTTCCACATTGACAAATATATCTGCCCTTACAAACTTCTGTTTTTTTTTCTATTCTCAAGGAAGAGGGAGAATTCTCTCTTTCTTAGAATATACCAGCAACTTGTGAGATACACATTTGGATCTTGTTCTTAATTTGTTGAATGGATAAACATTTCTCTCTGCCTCTCCCCAGTACATTCATTTTCTCACTTTTCAGAATATTAACCTGACTTCAAGATTAGTTACCTTTGATCTCACAACTGGGTCTGCTAGGCACATTAACTGTTTGTCTTGGAATGATCAACTGTAATAATTATACATTTTCTTTCCTCTGGCTATAGAGTTCTACATGATCTCTGTGTGCATGCATGCGTGTATGCACAACATACAAAGTGATCATTTTCAGAAAACTACTCTATTACATAAAAATTGTGATCCATTGATAATCAATCGTTTTATCAGACAGCCATTCTGCTTCTAGTACATATCTGATATTGTAGTAGGCACTTGACCATTTTGCTTGGAGTTTCAAACCTGAAATAATGTTAAGTAATTGCTCATTTAGACAGAAATATTAATTAGGAATCAGGCGATCTTCAAGAAAGTGGGGTTTGGTCCTATCGAGAGGCATTTTGGGACAGGATATAAGATGTTGAAAAACGTGTCATTGTCAAGATTGCATTCTTCCAGTTAGAGATTTTGGAATTTCCCATTGTTTCCAATGAAAGCAGCAGAGCATTTTGCCTTAGAGGAACCTGGGGGCAGAACTGGAGTAGCTGGTAGGTAGTGTTTCAAAAGATGATGAAGGACAGCCGAGCCTCAGTTAGTGGCTAGGATGTATCCAGGTAAAGTGAAAGCATACTCAGCATAGCTGTGGACAGGAACGGCACTAGAGCAAACCTAGCATGTTGAGATAGCTACAGTCAATGTTTCCCCTCACTTCATAGTAGCTCCTTGGACTCTGTGCTTCAGAAGTTTCTGCTATGGAGTCCTCTTTGGCTTTTCATGCATTCAAAGATTCTTAACTATTTATGGTTCTAAGTCTTTGCATCCTTACAATAGAACAAGTCACTCCTAGGTGTCATCTACAAACTTTGTGGTCACTACCACTTTCCACGACTTCCCTTTTCCCACATCCTCAGCACATCATCCAGTGGTTACTCACAAAAGGAATTGAATAACTTCATAATGAATTCCATATCTTAATCCAACTCTAACACTAGTCCTTTCTTCTGGGTGGTTTGGACCATGCTTTTTACACTGAGCCTTTTTGCAGAAAGAAGATAGAGACGTTTGGGGTCAAGGTTGCCTCTTTCTCTCCTGTTATCTTTGGATTTTCTAGAGATCTATGAAAAAACAGATGTGCTCAGGCAGCTGTGCCTCATGCTTTATTAGGGAAGCTGTTATGTGAATCAGCTTGCAGAACAGGGAGTTTTCTTGATGCATGTTCAGAAGTAGAAGTCGGTTGTCTAGAATCCTTAATAAGGCTGGAGGGGAGGGGTGAAATGAGCCAGGCACACCTAGAGCAGGTAATTCCAATTTACCAGTCAGAAGGGTAACAACAGATTTAATTGTCCCAACATTCTCTCTCAGACATTCTCCTTCACTCCAAACTCTGGGCACATCTCTTTGGCTTTGTTTTTACAGCTGATTAAAGGTGTTATTTAAAAGGAGATGATGCTACAGCTGTCGAACAGGAGTTAGAGATAGGGACAATGGCACCAGAACTCATGGTTACCTCTGTACCTGTCACTGGACTAAAGAAGATAACCAAGTGTATTTTTAATAGTTCTGATGGATTATTCTGACAAGGCTATGTGTGTACCTGCCTGTCCCCCCCCCCGTGTGTGTGTGTGTGTGTGTGTGTGTGTGTGTGTGTGTGTGTATGTGTGTATGTGTGACCTTGAGGTCTATATGGCACCTTTAGGGCCATGTCACAGTGAAAAGTTCTGTCTTCTGCAGTCACTGCCATCTCTTTCTTCATAGGAAGAGTGGTGGAAGGCATTTCCATCATGATTTTCTCCAGTGCACTACCGACCAATGACAAAGGACCCTTAGGAAGATGGATGGAGCCGAGGTAACTGGGTTCTGGCATGCATTGATTAGGAGAGCTATTCAGATGGAGGATTCAGAGGGTGGGTGCCTGTCGAAATCAACCCAGAGAAGCAGAGTGATGGGGACATTTAAAGAACAGCGGGTGTGATTCAGGGTACTCATGCACACTGCATGCTGAGCAGGAGTATGCATGCATATGTTCAGGGATGTAAATAATTTCTAATTAGTAACTTAACTTTGGGAGGAGGGTTTTGTGCAGGGATGCAAACACTGGCATTCCTTTTAATGGATAGAGGCTGGGAAAGGTGGAAGCTGTAAAAGGAAGAACCAACTCTGCCCAAACTAAAAGAAGAATCCCTGAAAATGATCCTAGAATCTTTAAAATTGGAAAAGAAGATTAATCCATCTCTTGTGCACTCTTCTATCTCCAGGCAGTTGAAGGGCAATGGGCTAAAGCCTAACAGAAGTCAAGGGTGATAAGCTTCAGAACTGGGTGCTAATGAATTCCTTGTCAAGGCCATTGCTCAGCGCAAAGGAAGACTAAACCCCCATTCCTAGAACCCAGTCTGCTCTGAAACCAGCTGTTGTCTTTAGCTGTACTTTCCTGGTAATTTTATTCACCCTGTCAAGGTTCAGACACAGCTATGAAGCTGCATGGGCAAATCCACAAACTTTCATGTTCCATGCTAGAGGTTCAGTTGTGGAAGTTGTAGGTGCAAGCCTATGAACATTCACAAGGAATGTACATTGCTGACTACTGAATGGTTGCTTTCCAGTTCTATGGTAATGTACTTCCTTAATTATCCAGATATAAGTTTGTAGCTAATACATGCATGCCTCCATCTAAAAGTCTATTCTTCCTTGCATACATGAATGGATGGATGTGTGTGTATGTATGTATACATGCATATATGAATAGACATGTGCATAGTTACTTACATAGGGAGATATTTACTGGATACACACACACACACACACACACACACACATACACACACACACACACACATATATATATATATATCCAGTATGAATATATAGTACACGTGATTACATACACACACAACCAAAATTTAAGAGTCTAACTTCTCTACCCAGTAGTGATTTCAGTGGGTGCCACAGAGAGGAAGGACGCGAACTGGAATTTAGAGGAGGGCAGGATTGGCCAATTTTGAGGGCAAGTGAGACATACTCCCTTCATCATCTCACAACTGGGCTATTTCTGTTGAAAACATAGATTTTCCCTTTCCTTGTCCCTGGTTTTTCTTTCTCCAGAGGACAGGCATAAAGACATGGAGCTGATGTTCCCTGAGAAAACCTCCCCCCTTTGATTGTTTCTCCTCTGGATGGAGTGCTTTAATGGCACAAAGGCTTTCCTCCATTTGTGGGTCTCATCCAGAGAGCATTGGAGGGTTGTGGCTAAATCTTAGCCATTTATGTACCTTGTAAGGAAACCAACCAACCAACCCTGGATCAGCTCTGTGTCACATTTGCCTTTATACAATGCCTTGTATGTCAAAGATGGATGTCATCATCTTAGTCCTTCTAACTCCGAAGTCTTGTCTAATGATGTCTTCACACTGGTCCCCATCAGGTGGCCCTCTGTGCATTTATACCCTTCTCCATTCTCCATTCATTACTCTGATAATCCTGCCTGCCTTTTGACAATCAGCTTTTCCTCCATCTGACTCTGAGATACAGTCCTTATTCCTAATCCCCTTAACTCTTTATTTCCTTGCTTCTGTCCCCCTAGAGTGGTGGGTACATAAGATTGAAGCCCTCTTTCTGTCATGTCAGGAGTTCTTGAATGAGTCTTGTCTTCTCAGTGTTATCCCTCTACTTATTCTGTGTTTTACACCTAGTAGATACTATTTCCATAGCTGGGGATACATATTTCCTTTGGGATGTCCAGCCCACCTCCTTTTATGCATCTTTAGAGTGTTTGTTTTTCAAAGGCAACAGGGGAAGAGAACCATATATGATCCAGAAGTTGCCTTGGGGAAAAAAGTGCAATAATACCATTTTGAGAAGAGATAAGTAGGGTGAAGGAGGTTATTTAACAGAGGAGTTCTCTATAATGATTGATACATCTCAACACTGACAGAATCCTGCTCACTCTCTGGCCCTCCCTCCTTTCCTGAAAATGAAGATGTCTCTAAAGTCCCTATCCAGGCTATGCCAGGCCTGTATCTAGACAGGCGAGTCTCAGAATAGTTCCCTTCCATGGAACTCTTCTCAGCTTGTCTGTCATTTCTGCCTGCCACTCCTACCTTGCTTCTTTGTAATTCCTTTCTCCTTCTCCTCCCCAGTCTTAAGTATTTTTTTCTACTTTTATCCTCAAAGTATGGAACTTTGAACAAGGAAGGGGATTCTAATCAGGTCTGTGCCAGTGGAGGGCATCTCCTCGACTGCCAGCTTGGCTTCTCTCACTGCTTCCAAACTGACCTCACACCTTTCTATCAAGGGCTTTTTGCTCATCTGGGATAGAGCAGGGCTCTCACGGCAGCCAGATGAGACAGGATGGTGCAGCCTTGCTCCACTGAGCCACTTCTGAAATCAGGTGTTCACTTAGTACAATTGCCTCATTAGGTGAAGTTAATGTTACTGTGGTTTTTACATACCCTTTCACAATTGATTTTTTTTTTTTTTTTTTTTTTTTGTAGCAGAGAAGAACTCCACTCGTGTGGAGTTCTACGGGTTGTGTTTGCATACACATTACATTTTTAGTACATCAATTGCTGGCCAGGGAGGTATATATGAGAATGGCTGTCTTACCAAACCTACAGCTAGATCAGTGAGTTGGGACATTTTTGAGGATGAAGTTAGAGAAGACTCGGGTAGGGAAATTTTCTCTCAGTTTCTATCCCTGGAGCATAATGTAGGATTCCTCATTTTAGAAGCCCTGTTTTACAGAAGAGGCCAGAGAGCACAGACTGTGGTCCTAAACTCTTAGATGCTGCCTGCATCCATCATCAAGTGCTAGAGTGCTGTTTCTTCCAATATGCAGTAGAGCTGACTTTCCTAGGTAGGTCTTTTTTGGTTGTTATGAGTAGGATATCCCATGGAGGGAATCAGCCACTCACAGGGCCTGCCACAGACTAACTTGCCACAGACTGGAGTTTTTATGACTAAGGATGTTGCCTCTCCTGCCGTTCTCTTGGCTCTCACCATTAGGCCCTCACTGGATTGCATGATGCTCACTTCCCTTGAGGGGATCCATCTCAATTTCTCAGTCAACCAATTCAAAAGTCAGTCTCTTCTGGAAGCAACTTCAATAGTGACACCTAGAAAAGTGCTTTTACCAGCTCTCTAGACATGCTTCATCCTTGTCAACTTGACATACAATAGTAACCGTGAAAAAGAAAAAAAAAATCTTGGCTTTCCTCAGGTGAGATAACAGACCATTAACCAAGGAAAGTCAGTAGCTGAGATGGGCATCAAGAGATAAGGCATATAGATAAGGGCCAGCAAGATGTGCTCAGTGGCTAAAGTCATGGCTTCCCAAGCTGACAACTTGAGTTTGATTCCTGTAACCTACATGAAGATGGGAGGAGAGACTCTGTTCCACAAAGTTGTTCTGTGTCCACCACATGCGCACGCCTACATGCACATCTTACACAGGAATGCACACACTAATAAAAATGGGATTTTGAAAAGAGTTAATGCATGTGACCCTTTGAGGCAGGTGCATAAGGCCAAATTCCAAGGTTCAGGATATGGCTTATGGGGATGGAAATTATGAGGGCTATTAATGAAACCTACCTCTAGGTTTCAACTGTGGTCTCTTCAGTTACGGATGCCTTGAATGAAGCCTATGTCTCTTGACCTCCCCCAGGCAGTCAGAGTAAGCATTGCAAGGAGTCCCCATTCTTGATTCTCTCTGTGGGTTATGTTACACTCCAGGATATGGCTGTTTAAAGTTTTTGGCCAGGACCCAGTGCCATCTTGCTAATGGTCTCCCGACTGTGGCCAGACTGCCTCATATTTTCCAGAGAGCTGGAAAAAGAAAGGCCGAGCAGAATCTCCCTCGCCCCCAACTAATAAAGCATTTGTAGACACACAGAGAGATATTAAGCCAGGAGGGGGTGAAAAGGGGGCCACTTTGAAAAGCCTTTAGAAAGCCTCCTCTCCCATCTGTTCAATTCGTGGGAAGGCTCTGTTTTCCGTACTTAAAGGTTTTGTAAATTCATTACCAACAAGTAAAATGTACAAAGCACACACAGAGACATCGAGGTCTGACTCACCATCTGCTGGGGAGTGGCATCCTTACAAACAGTGCAGTTCCAGTAAGGGGAGTGAGTATACGCCATCCAGGACGCAGCGTTACCAAGGAGGGAAAGGATCTCTTCTACCATTTTCTTATTGCATATGGATAGTATTCACAGATCTTGGGTCTTCTCCCCTTTAACCCAGTGTAGCTGACGAATGCCTGTGGGTTACTATATAGAACATTGTATTAGTTCTCACAGAGCCTGGGAGGAGAGTCAGAGTCGGAGACAGAGTTTAATTCACAAGCTACTGTGTGTGTGTGTGTGTGTGTGTGTGTGTTAGGGGGGGTGTTTATTATTTTCTTTCTTTCTGAAGAGCTCTTTTTCTGCCCCAACATCCCCTTCAGGCCTCTCTTTAATGAGCCCATAGGAGTCCATTCAAATCTGGATCCTGGCAGAGGTATGAATGAGGTAAGTCTGAATCTCTCCTCCATTAAATGCCCTCTGGCACTGTGCTTTTTCTGTTTTATTTTATTTTATTCGCAGTAGTTCCAATGTGGCCAGTTGACTCCAATGTTGACTCTAAAGGCTCTGCCATTCTCTGAGGGCTTCTTGGGGGGAGAAAAGGGGAAGCTGTGTCCATCTCTGCTCTTGTGTCTCGACTCTTGTCCCCTGAAATAGGTTTATGGTATTCATGCTAATCCTTCTGGAGAAGAGTTGTGACCCTGTAGCTGGTGTTCAGCTACACCCGTCATTGTTTGCAGGCCTCTGTTTCCTTCATTGGCTTCTGTGTTGAACACGTAGTCCCAGCTCACCTCACTATTTTAGGAGTTTACAAAAACCTCTAGGAGCACAGGCCTATATGGAGGAAGTAAGTCTTAGGGGAAGGGGAAGGGAAAGGGGAAGGGGAAGGGGAAGGGGAAGGGGAAGGGATATATTGCTTTATGACCCATGTCTGTTTCTAGTTCAAGCTCTTTGTTTTCCAATCAACTGAACTATGAGCAAGTCACCTTGTGTCTCTACAAATGTGGGTACAAGTTTCCTCCAGGTGGCGAGTGTTCCATGTTGTGAGACTATGAGCTAAACTCAGTCCTTCCTCTCTTAAGTAGCGTTAGTCATGTCTAGTGACATATATCAGCTAAGGGACATTCTATTCATTTAGCACTGAGTTGTTGAGTATGATGCCAGGCATGTTTCTAAATTCTGGCACAACGAACTAGGCAAGACCTCTATGAGAGAACTTACTCTGCAAAGGAAAGGAGATAGACAAAACATCCAGATGCCAATAAATAACGCTAGGCAACCAGATAGCCATTAGGGTCAAAGTATGTGTAGGTTGGTGATGTAGAGCTTGAGATGGAGAATCTAGTGGGATCTCCATGAGGGATGCTTCTTAGCAGAGACCTGCATAGGCAAAAGAAGCCAATGTCCTGGTAGACTGTTAAAGAGAGAGTCAGGCACAGACAACAGAAAGCATAAAGGCCCTGAGACAGGGATGTCTTTCCATGGTCTGGACTGGAAAGATAGTTCAGGTGAATGACAGGTAGAATGACATCTAGATGCTAGAGAGGCAGACATGGGCCACACCACCAGGATATGAGGCATGGGTGAAAAGCTTAGGCTCTGTACTAAGGGTAGTGGTAAACATATGTTAGGTTTTAGGCAAGGCAGTAATGTGATATTTAAACAGTATTTACAGTGTGTGTGTGTGTGTGTGTGTGTGTGTGTGTGTGTGTTTGCTGGCTTGTGCTATGGAACACATGCAGAGGCCAGAGGACAACTGGTGGGAGCCTCTTCATTCTCAAGAATCAGACAATAAACTCAGGTAGTCTAGCTTGCCTTGGTGACTGATCAGTACACCTACCTATAGATTTATCTCATTGTCAATGAATTATTTTAAAGGAAAAATCTTTGCTGTTGCAAAGAAGTCAATTAGAAGGGAGATTTGGACTTCAAGGCCAGCAACAGCAATGGTAAGAGGTAGTATCTTGGGGGTATGCTTAGAAGCAATGGCAGCAGGACTTGCAGATCCATTAGATATAACTTGGAGAAAGAAGGGGTCACTAATCATAACCAGTAAGACACAATATCACATACCTGGGTCCATAATTTTAGCACTTGAGAGGTGGAGGCAGGGGAATCAGGAGTTCAAGGTCATCTCTGTTATATATTGAATTTAAGGCCAGTCTGTATATACTACCTGAGTATTTGTGTACAAAACAAATTAGGAATAACCATGACAGGTGCCTTAACTGTGAACCTGGGTGCCTTTCTATAAAATACATACTTGGCGAGTATTTACTAACATTAACAGTTATGTGATTGGATGTAAGCTGGCCCTGCTGATGGCAAATATGCAAACAAACACAAAAGGACCAACCAACCCACTAACAAAACCAAGACAGATACTTCTGAACGTATGGGTCCCTAGGTTGCTCAGGAGAATGGCATGGTATAAACCCTTGGATACCTATACCCTGCTCTGCTAAGCTTTTGCATACACAGAAGTGGGATTCTGCACAGCCTCTACCACTTCCTCATCTAGAAAACTTTGAAGTCATGGCTGGGTAGGAAAGCTTAAGAACTTCCTCCCCCAACTGGCCTGCTATCATTTGGCCACTTGCCTCTTTCCCTACTCGTCTAAGAAATCTTAATGACTAAGGTCTGGCTTTAAATTCTCAGTGTCTGATAGTTTCTATCTTGCAACAGATCCTCATGAATTTTTATTGGCTAGTCTGAGGAGGCCATTTTTCCCTGTTTACTACTCTCCCATCGCTGTTCTTTGTTCTCTCACTGAGAATGAAGCATCACTACCCTGTGCTGTTCTCTGCCCCTTCTGTCTGGCCAGATGCCATCGTACTCCATGACTCAGCTCAAGAGCTTCTGGTTTATTAAGCATCCTAGCTCATACTCTTGCCTCTCTTTCCAAATCTGTTTACCTTTCACTACTACCTTGGAAAGAGATCAATAGCAGTCTTGACACCACAAGTCTTAGAGAGATCTGAGTACAAGTATGCATATGTGTGATTATACCTGGGAACTTGACTGGTAGATAGTCACATCTGCTCACCCATATAATATATCCTCTCAGTGATAAGGGTGGCTCACTCTGACCAGACAGACTTTATTATGCTGGGAACCCGAATTTCTTCTAATAGTCCAGAGTTGTAACATGTGCCAAGTAGAAGGCACCTATCTGACCTATCCCCATGGAAACCTTGCCATGGTGTTTCTAACTGTTAATCCAGACATATACATCACACACATGTCACTAAAGGAGGTAGAACATGTGAAAGCCAGCCTATCAATTCCTTCAGACACTGCCTGTGTCTTTCCCCTATGATCCATTTGTGTGTCCTGTATCATCAGAGTAAATATTAGCTATGGGCATGAATATACACTGAGTCCAGTGAATATTTGAAATGAATGTTCTAGCATATTTGGGGGACCCTTCAACATTTGCTATTGGAGCCATTAGGATTATTGCATCCCATCCCTAGTAGCTGTCACTTACTATCCTATTAGCCTATGTTTTTCAGTGAGCCTTTTGCTCTTGTAAAATCTCAAAAGCAGAACTATGTCCTATATTATGTACATGCATCCCCTATAGAACTTACTGCACAGATCTGGACAACTAGAAGAAATCTGAGACATACCTGATAAAATGAAGGAAATGCCAAAGCCACTAGTGATTGTGGTGGTGGCCCCACACCAGACTGTGGGTAAGGAGCTGAGACACTTTAATCCTATTAGTGATGTCTTGTCTCCTGGGGCAAGAGGGCTAAATTGATTGGGCTGCAGTTGAGTTTCCTACCCTCATAAGGAAGACCAGAAACCTTTTCTAAAACCCCAGGAGCTGCAGACCTTTGTGCATAACAGTTGGAGGAAATACTTTTAAACCTTAAGAGCTGGTTGGAAGTGTGTGTCTGCAAGGCAGGGACTTTCACTGTTGGTGCTGTACTTTGTGCTAGGAGACAAGTGAGCAGTCAGCTCTAGATCTGGGCATAAAAAGTACAGGGGAGTGGCTATGTGTGCCTATGTACTTAGACACATCTCAGTATTCTAAAATGGCACAGCTGGGTATATACACTTTTATGTGCATGGGCAGCCATATTTCCCACGTACTTGTACAGGCTTAGGTGAATTTGTGGGATTGCCAAGCATAATTCTGAGTTCATGCATTTGCAATGTGTAGGCATGTGTGTTTGCAATCGCTCTTGCAAACTAGAGAAAGCCTGTGTACACATGTGAACATGCATACTGATCTCTGCTTATCTACTCCATGCTGAGCCCAGACTCCTGCTTTAATCACATCTGTGGCTGAGCAACTGCAGTAACTGCTGTTGCCTCCTAACACTATCAGGATTGCTTTAGCCCTTTCAGGATTACCAGGGCTCAGTGTAGTTTAAATATATCTCCAGTCCTAATCCCTAAACAAAGATGCAATGATTTCTGCTAAATATGGAGGATTATTTATTAAGATAAAGTCAAAGCTATGAGAAGCCACATCTGGTGAAACACTGTCACGGAAGAGGAAGCATCCCCATCTCCATGGGGGAGGGGTCAGGGAGAAAGGCCATTCTGTGAGGTGACAGCAGTGCTTATAAACTTACTGAGTTAGTGAGAGAATGTCCAGCCTTCCTCACCAGCTAGAATAAGGATCAGGGCTTGAAAGAGAGCAAGGCCCAAGAGCTAGGCTTGAAGTGATGATGCTCTAGGAAAATACAAAGTAAATGTAAGTCACTCCTACTTTTAAGGAACCACATTAAGGACAAGGAAGTAGGTGGGCTACTGCCAGCTCAGAGAACATTATGGGACATTGTTCTGTAGGACTCTGCCAGGA
Organism: Mus pahari; assembly: GCF_900095145.1. Classification (NCBI taxonomy): domain Eukaryota; kingdom Metazoa; phylum Chordata; class Mammalia; order Rodentia; family Muridae; genus Mus; species Mus pahari. The sequence goes on from NC_034597.1 coordinate 62,306,006, forward strand.
TACATATTTAACATGCTAAATACAATCAATAGAATTTTAATATCACCTAGAAATCTTCACTAGTAAGGTCAGTGGTCCTATATAACTAAGAAGTGAACCCCAAGAGCATGAGAGGAGAGACAAAGAATGCATATGAGCAAAGCCTTGGCCACACCAGGACCAGAGGACAGATTAAGGAAACTCAGTGAGCCTCTCTTCTCATCAGATAGATCCCGGCTGCTTACAATGGGGATGTTTTCCAACAGACACACACACACACTCACACACACACACACACACACACACACTCACACTCACACACAAAGGTCGAGTTTAAAATCTAGGAAAGGAGTTAGAGGCTACACAAATACGGCTTTGGGAGGAGCAAGCTTATTGTGCTTCACCCCCTTCCACATAGCAAGGATGAAGCACTACTATGTTAAAGCCCATTAAATGGGATACATTTTAGTAATTATTCAGAAAGACCTTGTATGTAACCTATGCTTGAAACCATAAGGGAGACATGGGAAGTCATAACCCTGACTTAAATGAACCTAAAATTTATACAAATACAAATACACACACACACACACACACACAAATACACACACACATATTATACTGTATATATATTCTATATATGACACACACACCACACACACACACACACACACACACACACACACACACACACACACACAGAAAACCACACATGTATTTACCAACCCAGCTACCACTTTTAGTAGATTTCATTCTTTGATATTTTGAAATATGTTTGCTTGGTATAGAATGTCAGTTTTATTCTTTTAGTATTCAAAATATATTTTCCACTGTTTTCTTGCTTACATGTTTTTTTTAATTTAAAAATCTACTGTTATGGTTTTCTTTATTCTCTGTCCTTTTTCAAGTTTAATATTTATTTGTAATTTGGAATTGCTTTGATAAGAAAATATATTCAACCCATTCTAGTATAACATTTGATGAAACCTTGCAAACTCACATCATATGCTTTTTCCATAAATCAAGAGCATTTGTTCTACCTGTGTTGGTTTATTCTTATACTGGAGATTTTAGACAATGAGACAATGCATGAAAAAGATGGAAAAGAAAGAAAAAAAATACGTATTGTCTTTTAATGTAGGCAACATGAGTATCTGTGTCAAAATGAATGTTCATGTCAAAATTCCTTTTTAGTATAGAAAAGTATACCTAATATACTATTAGAATTAGTGTGCCAAGTTGTATAATAAAAGATCTATTTAACATATGGTAGTACTTCCACAGCAAATACTCATTAGAATGTAAGCATTAAAAATACTACTTGTAATAATATCAAATATACAAAATCTTTCTTCTTCTCTCTCTCCTCTCTCACTCTTTCCTCACTTTGTATTCCTTCCTCCCTCTGCCCTTCCCTCCCTTTCTTCCCCCCTTCTTCCCTCCCTCTCTCTCTCCTTCCCTCCCTCCCTTCCTTCCTTCTTTCCTTCCTTCCTTTCTATATGAGGTATTTAATCTTGATCTTTTCATAGATCAAATAAGTACAGTGTATCTGAACTACTTCCTTAGGTCACTGTTACTTTCATTTTGAGGTAATGTTTTACAAAGTTGCCTAATTTAGCCTTGAACTTACTCTGTGGCCAGGAAGGGCCTTGAACTTTCAGTCCTCCTGCTTTAGCCTCCTACATATCTAGGATTACATGCCTGGCTTGACAAATTATTTTTCTTATATTGAAAACTATAAACTATTGGAAAGAAATTGAATATGTTCTAAAGAAATAGAAAGATACACCATGTTCACAAATTGATGGATCAATATGTTCAGATGTTGTGTCTCCTCAAATTGATCTTTAGATGGACTACAATTCCAATTAAAAAGCAAACAAGTTTCTGTATAGAAATTGACAAGTTTGTTTAAAGTTCAATAGAAATACAATGATTCAAACTTCTGTAGAAAAGTTAAAGGGCTACTACACTTTCTGACTTTAAGACTTATTGTGAAGGTACACCAAATAGAGATGGACAGAAAATTGACCTTGACAGAATACAGAGTTTAACAACAGACTCACATAAGTAGATTTAGCCCAGAAATTCAGAATACCTGAGATCTAATTTGAAAAACACATGAAACTCAAGAAGAAGTAAGACCAAACTGTGGATACTTCAATCCCTCTTAGAAATGGGAACAATATATTCATGGAAGGAGTTACAGAGACAAAGTTCAGAGCAGAGACTGAAGGAATAACCATCTATAGACTGCCCCACCTGGGGATCCATCCCATAGACTGCCCAATCTGGGGATCCATCCCATAAACAACCACCAAACCCAGGCACTATTATAGATGCCAAAAAAATTTTGCTGGCAAGAGCCTGATATAGCTGTCTCCTGAGAGGCTCTGCCAGTGCCAGGCAAATACAGAAGTGGATGTTCACAGTCATCCATTGGATGGAGAACAGGGTCACCAATGAAAGAGCTAGAGAAAGGACCCAAGGAACTGAAGGAGTTTGCAGCCTGATAGGAGGAACAACAATATGAACTAACCAGTACCCCCAGAGCTGCCAGGGACCAAACCACAAAACAAAGAAAACACATAGTGGGACTCATGTCTCTCTACCTGCATATGTAACAAAAGATGGCCTCATCAGTCATTAATGGGAGGAGAGGCCCTTGGTCCTGTGAAAGTTCTATGCCCAAGTATAGGGGAATGCCAGGGCCAGGAAGCAGGAGTGGGTGTGTTAGGGAGCAGGGGGAGGGTAGAGGGGATAGGGGATTTGGGGAGGGGAAACTAGGAAAGAGGATAACATTTGAAATATAAATAAAGAAAATATCTAATAAAAATAAAAAATAAAAAAATAAAAAAATAAACAAAAAATTACAGAAATCAGTGGAAAATTGGTAACATAAACACATGATAAAGAATGTATTTAGAATATATAAAGAACTCTCTAAACTTAGTAGCAAGGAATAAGCAAATTTTAAAAATAACAAGAGACTTGAACAGACACTGTATGAAAACAATGTGCAATTATAAAAGCATATGAAAGGTTTCTGAGTCACATTAATCACTGCTCATATGTAAATTAAAAACACAGAAATAGGCCACTTCCTGAGCATCATACCAAACATAAGTTAAAACACTGAAGTGTGCTATATATACACTGTAACAGCCAAAACTATAAAGCCACCATATTACTACCTCTGAGGATGATGTGGTGTTGGACATTGGGCTCTACACAGAGGACCTGGTCTACAGTCAAGCTGAGATGTGAAACCCCGGGACCCGGTGGTAATAATTCATCTACATGGGAAGGAAGGAGTTCTCTCATGTCTCCTGAAACCCTGGCTACTGTCAAAGTTACCACCCCCACTCAGCCCCCACAGGAGAAGTGTATGGCTAGCAGTCTCATAGGCAATGTCCCAAACTTCTGACCTTCAGGCTAAACTCCTCCCCAGTTACCTAGCAACAGAAAAGATAGCAGCGTACTTAATTTTTTCACTATTAAAATTCATTTTTATTAATCATTCCATTCATTTACATCATTTTATTTATTTATTTATTTATTATTTTCTTCATTTACATTTCAAATGCTATCCTGAAAGTTCCCTATACCCCCTGCCCCTGCTCCCCTACCCACCCACTCCCACTAGTCAGCCCTGGCCTTCCCTTGTGCTGGGTCATATAAAGTTTACAAGACCAAGGGGCCTCTCTTCCCAATGATGGTCAATTAGGCCATCTTCTGCTACATATGCAGCTAGAGATATGAGCTCAGGGGGTACTAGTTAGTTCATATTGTTGTTGCACCTATAGGATTGCAGCCCCCTACAGCTCCTTGGGTACTTTCTCTAACTCCTCCATTGGGGGCCCTGTGTTCCATCCAATAGCTGCCTGTGAGCATGCACTTCTGTGTTTGCCAGGCACTGGCATAGCCTCACAAGAGGCCCCTA
>NC_034597.1:62310673-62316064 GCF_900095145.1 Mus pahari
CTCTCTTACTCTCTCTTTCTCTCTAGCCTTTCTTCTCTCTTTCTTTTTCCTTCTCTCTTTCCTCCTGCCTGTCTATAATAAATCTCTAAAACCATAGACTGTCTCTGTTCAGCTGTGCAGACTCTCACCTGTTTGGGAACCTCTCTTCCCTATGCCCTCTCTCCCATAAGCCTGGGGCTACCAGGTATAACCCCAGGGCCCCTTTTGGTTTCGGGGACTGTCCCTTGTCCACCCCCATTGAGTGGGTCAGAGGGCCGAGTGGAAAGCGTCTGGAAGTCCTCCCGCATCTGCCTGCCCAGAGCATAGGAGGAACTCTGGCTGGACGTGGGTTATCCTCCTTCCTCTCTTTTCTCCAGGCCCCCTTTTAGTTTCTACAATATGGAACAACGAAGACTCTTGGCTTACTAGCTGGTGGAAATGAACTAGGTAGAATATATTTCGAAAACATGTAGAAAGGTTTTATAGACTAGACAGAAGCATGATATATGATCCAACCATTTTTTTTCTAGGTATTAATCCACAAAACAGAAAAGTATAAGGCTGAGCAAACACTAGTGTACAAGTGAATCCATCAAATCTACTTGTAATTGCCCCCAAATTGGCAACTATCTAAACGTTCATCAGAAGACAGAGGTATAATCCAACAATGGTCTACCCGTGGAGTAGAATACTACTCACCTACAAAATAAGTGAATTGCTAAATTATATCAGTATATGCAAACTTTAAAATTACTGTATGAAAATGAACCATGTCATGAAAAATATGATTGTAGCAATGGGAAATATGGATCCTGAAGTGGCCATTTCCTATAGCCAGAGAGGATTCTCAGTGGAGGGATAAGGAAACAAAGTCACTCAGAAAAATGTCAACCCAGAATATGTCCTGCCTACAAGGTGTACAGGGATGAAAATAGAGCAGAAACTGAGGGAATGACCAACCAATGACTGGCCCAACTTGAGACCCATCCCATGGGCAAGAACCAATTCCTGACACTATTAATGATATTCTGTTATGCTTGCAGACAGGATCCTAGAATAACTGTCCACGAAGAGGCTCCACCCAGTACCTTATGGAAACAGATGCAGAGACCAACAGCAAAGCATTAGACAGAGACCTGGAAGTCTTATGAAAGAGTTGGGGGAAGGATTGAGGGATCCAAAAAGGATAGGAACTCCACAAGAAGAGTTACCTAACCTGGACCCTTGGGGGCTCCCATAGACTGAACCACCAACCAAAGAACAAGTATAGACTGGATCTAAGGTCCCCTCCAACATATGTATCATATGTGCAACTTGGTCTTCATGCAGGTCCCCCAACAACTAGAGCTAGGGCTGTTCTTGGCTCTGTTGCTTGCCTGTGGATCCCATTTCCCTATCTGGGTCACCTTGTCTGGATTCAGTGTGAAAGTATGCACTTAATCCTGGAATGGCTTGATGTGCCAAGGAGAGTTGATACCTTGGGAAGGGGTACCACCCCCTTTTCAGAGGAGAAGAGGAGAGGGCATACAGGAAAGGGGTGTATAAAGGTCAGGGATTGGGAGGAAAGAGGGTTTTGATTGGGATGTAAAGTGAATAAATAAATAAGTAAAATAAAAGAATAATTAGAATCCAAAAATGTAACTGTAAAATAGAAATGTGTGTCTATTTTGATAAAATAGAAATCTAAGAGGAATTGCTTCTCAGCCTTTTGGCTAAGATCAAGTGTAGAATTCTAAGAGGAGTAAAATTATATAATTTGAAGGAAATTTTATGAAACTGGAGCTCACCATGATAAATTAAGCTTTAAAATAAAATTAAATTCAAAGGACCAGATTTTCATGTTTCCATTCATTGGTGAAATCTTGGGGTTAGGAAATCACGAGAGTAAAAGGAATGCTATGAAAGAGAACTGGGTCCAGGAGGGACAAGAAATAAAATAAAGGGGAAGTAAATATGATCCAAGAATACACCATGCATGAAAAATTTACATCAAGACCTATTTTGTACATTAATGGACACCAACAAAATGATCAGAAAATAAAAAGCAAAGAATGCATTGTGTGTGTGTGTGTGTGTGTGTGTGTGTGGACAGTGTGCTGGTTCAAAAAGAATGAAGAGAAACAAGAAGAAAAAGGTGGCATATGGAACCTTGGTGGAGTACGTTATTTATAATTGTGGTGACAGGTTTATTGTTGTAATGTACACAAATATTAAGTTATCTTAAATATGTACAATTTATTGTTTCTCAGTTATACTCAATGAAACTGTCAAATAAATTAAGAATAAGAAAAAGGATAGATTTTGATTAATTAATAGCATAGGCAGGAGTCTAATTATAATGGGCATCTAGAGAGATACTCTATGTGGGGAAATTCATGCTTGTTGATTCACTCCACATGATATTTATACAATAAGTGGATGCTAAAAATGTCATTAATCTGTATTGTAAAGAAGATGCATGTGTAGCACATAAATTGAACCTCTGAGTAATGGGAGAATGGATTTAACCAACAAGATTTAAGAAACCAAATGCCAGCACTTGGGAGGCAGAGGCAGGTGGATTTCTGAGTTCGAGGCCAGTCTGGTCTGCAGAGTGAGTTCCAGGACAGCCAGGGTTATACAGAGAAACCCTGTCTCGAAAAACACAAAAAACAAACAAACAAACAAACAAAAGATTTAAGAAACCAGGATAATTGGCAGCTCTGAGAGTGATTAGATGAAAAAAAAAAAAAAAGAGGATTCTTTAAAAAAAATGGTGAATGGTCTTAATTGAAAAGATTTAATACTTGTCTGAAATAATCTCCTAGCTCTCTCCATCTTGGTTGTTACTCTGAAGGTAGACACAGGAAAACAATAAACAAAGGCCATATGGTCTCAATGGAAGAACATCATCATATTTTGATGAGTTCTTTCCTGCTCAATGAGAAAGCCACATACCACTAGAAAAACATGACTGTGGATGATGCTTCCCCAGCCCAAACCAAACCCTGAGATGCCATGGAGGACCAGGGTCAGCAGAGGCTACTCTACGTTCTCCAGTCCTGGATGCTCAGTTCAACTGGTCCATTGGTCACTATTTTCTTTGTATAAACCAGAAAATGGGAAGAACTGAAGTATCTAATCATCAAACTAATTTCTAGTGTTTTGGGTTAGAGGGGTATTTAAGCCAAATAAAGAAAACACATGAATCTGTAGCTATCCAGACCTTTGTCTAGTATCACAGTATTTACTGGGCTCCTTTGTTCTTCCTTAGGTCTTCTAGGATCTACCTCTAGCCATGCTTTCTTGACAGTCAATCTTAGCACCATAAGCATCCTATCAATTTGGCTCATTCTAAAACACATTTTTTGTTTTAAAAAATAACTCCATTAATGAACTAGAGGCAAACAGAAATAGTCAAAGTAATAAAGCAATAACAGCAAGGCCTTTGCCTTTCTAAATTTAACTTACACTGGCTTCTGCCATTTTAATAAACAACCTGGATCCAGCTTTTACCAATTATATTCAGCCTCAAAGTCAGGTCAAGCTTCTCAAACTCCAGGTCCAAAGCTAATTGGGAACCTTTGAGTTACCTCTAAGAGCAGGAACCCAGCAGAATTCGTGTGAGTCCTAACCAGACCTTACTGTTTTTTCTTTTGAGTCTGAAATTCACTCTGTAGCCAAGACTAGCCTGAAATTCTGGAATGTCCTTCTTTCTCATTCTCCCATGTTCTAGAATTACAGGTCACCAGCTTCTGGGCTTTGTATTCTGCTTTGCCTTGCCCTCTCTCCAGAACCCCTTTGAGTCCTAGGCTCTTTTCTTTGAACTCTAGTTTTGTGATGCAGAGTCATGTTAAGTTTTGTTCTTGGTGTACAGCACAGCACTCTGTACACACTAGGTAGTTGCTAAGTAGCTGTTGGGCTGGAAGATGGCCCCTAAGCATCAGCTGTCTATACTTATTCAAGTTGCAAGTCATTCACTGGCAGACATTGACAATTGCCTATAGGAGCATTTTATCTGACACTCTAGTTATCTTTCTGGAACCTGATTTAGTTTTCAGTTCTATCACATACTTACTGGATGATGGCAGTCATGCCACCAAACAGTTGTCTCCTGTTTTCTACTGGTTAATTGGGTACATTAGAATCTCTTGGAAGACTGTGCACATGCTAGGCACTGAAGTCCTACTACAGCAAGCCCTGGATATCCTAATACAACCAAAGCACAAGAAAATGACCTTAAATCCAACCTTATATAGATGATAGAGAACTTTAAAGAGGAAATGAATAAATCCCTTAAAGAAATACAGGAAAATACCATCAAACAGGTAGAGCAGTCTTTAAAGAGGTAACAAATCAACCCCTTAAAGACATACAGAAAAATACAATTAAACAGGTGAAGAAAAGAAATAAGACTGCAAAACTTTAAATTGGAAATAAAAGCAATACAGAACACACAAACTAGGAGAATCCTGAACATGGGAAACTTAGGGAAGAGAACAGGAACAACAGATACAAGCATTACCAACAGAATACAGGAGATGGAAGAGAGAATCTCAGGCATAGGAGATACAATTGAAGAAATTGATATATCAGTCAAAGAAAATGTTAAATCTAAAAAATTCTTGACACAAAACATCCAGGAAATCTGGGATAGCACGTAGAGACCTAACCTAAGAATAATAGAAATAGAAGAAGAGGAAGAGTCCCAGCTCCAAGGCTCAGAAAATATTTCCAACAAAATCATAGAAGAAAACTTCCAACCTAAAGAAAGAGATGCCTATAAACACATAAAAAACTTATAGAACACCAATTAAACTGGACCAGAAGAGAAAATCCTCCCACCACATAATGATCAAAACAAAAAAAATTTGCAAAACAATGAAAGAATATTAAAAGCAGCAATGGAAAAGAGCAGGTAACATACAAAGGCAGACCTGTCATAATTACTCCCTACTTCTCAGCAGAGACTCCAAAAGCTCGAAGGGCCTGGGTAGGAATCTAGCAATCAACTTTAAATGACCCAGCACAGGGGAATGCCAGGGCCAAGAAGTGGGAATGGGTGGGTAGGGGAGCAGGGGCGGGGGAGGGTATAGGGAACTTTTGGGATAGCATTTGAAATGTAAATAAAGAAAATATCTAATAAAAAAAAGAAATCTAGCAATCTCTCAAAAAACCATAGATGCCAATGTAGACTACTTCACCTAGCAGAATTCTCAATCATCATAGATGGAGAAAACAAGATATTTCAAGGCAAATCTAAATTCAAATAATATCTATCAACAAATCCAATCCTATTGAAAATACTAGAAGGAAAACTCCAATTCAAAGAGGATAAGCACATCCAAGAAAACACAGGAAATAAGTAATTCCATATCAGCAAAATCGAGAGAAACACACACACACACACACACACACACACACACACACACA
>NC_034597.1:62316154-62355107 GCF_900095145.1 Mus pahari
ACACACACACACACACACACACACACACACACACACACAAATACTACCAACACCAAAATAACAGGAAATAACAATCACTGGTAATTGATATATCTCAACATCAATAGACTCAATTTCCCCAATGAAAAGACACAGGCTAATAGAATGGAGTGAAAATATGGCCCATCATTCTGCTACATACAAGAAACATACCCTGACAATAAAGACAGATATGACCTCAGAGTAAAAGACTGGAAAAAAGTTTCCAAGCAAACAGACCCAAGAAGCAGGCTGGATTATTTGTTCTAATATCGAATAAAACAGACTTTCAAAAAAAATTAATCAAATGAGAGAGAAGGACACTTCATACCAAGTTGGTAGAAAAGTATACCAAGATGATATCTCAATTCTGAGCATATATGCCCCAAACACAAGTGAACCCACATTTGTAAAAGAAACATTGTTAAAGCTTAAATTGCATGCCAAGCTCCACACATTAATAGTGGGAGACTTTACCACCCCACTCTTACTAAATAACAGGTAATCCAACCAAAAATTAAATAGAGAAATAACAAAACTAACAGAATTATGAATAAAATGGAACTAATAGACATCTATAGAATATTTCACCCAAACACAAAAGAATACACCTTTGTCTCAACACCTCATGGATCCTTCTCCAAACTGACCACATAGTCACAAAGCAAGCCTCAAAATATAAGAAACTTGAAATAACACCTTGTATCTTATCAGACCATTGTGAATTAAAGCTGGATGTCAACAACAACAGAAACACCATAAATCCTACATACTCATGGAAATTGAACAACTTTCTACTCAATAATCTCTGGGTCAGGGAAGAAAGAAAGAAATAACTTAAAAACTTTATAGAATTCAATGAAAATGAAGGCACAACATACCAAAATTTATGGGAAACAATGAAAGCTATTTTAAAGAGGAAAACTGATAGCACTACGTGTCTCCATAAAGAAATTAGAAAGCTCTCATACCAGCAACTTAAAAGTATACCTTAAAACTCTAGATAAAAGAAGGAAGCATACCTAAGAGGAGTAGAAGTTGGGAAATAATCAAAATCAGGGCTGAAATCAATACAAAGAAAACAATACAAAGAATCAAGGAAACCAAGAGCTGGTTCTTTGAGAAAATCAAGAAAAGAGACAAACACTTAGGCAAACTACCCGAAAGATAGAAAGAAAATATCCAAATAAACAAAATCAGAGATGAAGAGAGTGACATAAGAACAGACACTGAGGAACTTCAAAGAATCATTAGGTCTTATTTCAAAGCACTGTAATCCACAAAATTGGAAAATCATAATGCAATGGTTGATCTTCTAGACAGATAGCATTTACTGAAGTTAAAACAAGATCAGGTAAATTATTTAAACAGTCCCATAACCCTCTAATAAATAGAAGCAGTCATTAAAAGACTGCCAGGCACAAAAAGCCTAGGGCCTGATGGGTTTAATGCAGAACTCTTCAAGACTTTCAAAGACGTGCTAATACCAATAGTCCTCAAATGATTGCACAAAATAGAAACAGAAGGAACACAACCAAACTCATTCTATGAAACACCCTGAAACCATGCAAACACTCAACGAAGAAAGAGAACTTTAGACTGACTTGTCTTATGAATATTGATGGAAAAATACTAGATAAAATACATGTGAAACTAAATCCAGGAACTGAATTCAAAAACTGAATCCAACAAAGACATCATTGATCATGATCAAGTAGGCTTCATCCCAGGGATACAGGGGTGGTTCAACATTCAAAATTCCATCAATATAATCTACCATATAAACGAACTGAAAGAATAAAATCACATGATCATTCATATTAAATGCTGAAAAAGCCTTTGATAAAATCAAATGTCACTTCATGTTAAAAGTATCAGAGAGAACAGGGATACAAGGCACATACTTAGATATAATCAAAACAACATACAGCAAGCCAGTAGCCACTATCAAGCAAAACGGAGAGAAACTTAAAGGAATTCCACTAAAATCAGGGACAAGACAGAGCTGCTTACTCTCTTTCTACAGGAAATGTAGGGATGGAGGATGGAGCATAGACTGAAGGGGAATGGTCAACCAATAACCAGCCCAACTTGAGATGCATCCCATGGGTAATTTCTGACACAATTAATGATACTCTGTTACTCTTGTAGACAGTAAGTTTAGCATAGCTGTCCTCTGAGAGGCTCCACCCAGCAGCTAACACAGACAGATGCAGTCACCTACAGCCAAACATAGATGAAGCTTGGAGGCTCTTACGAAAAAAATAGGAGGAAGGATTGCCACCCCTAAGGATATAAGAACTCTACAGGAAGACCCACAGAGTCAACTAACCTGGACCCTTGGGTCTCCTAGAGACTGAACTACCAACTAAAGAGTATACACAGGCTGGATCTTGGCCCACTGCACAAATGTAGCAGATATATAGCTTGGTCTTCATGTCCAAAACTTATGCCAAAAGCTGTCGCCTGTAAGTGCTATATGTTCTAGCTGGGCTGCCTTGTCTGGCCTCAGTGTGAAAGGATGTACCGAGCTTCACAGCGACTTGATGTGCTAGGGTGGGGGGACACCCAGGGACCCCCCACCCTCTCAGAGGAGAAGAGTGGAGGGAATGGAGGAAGGATTGGAGGAAGGATTTATGGGCAGTGAGCAGGATATAAAGTGAACAAGTTAACCCCCCCCACACACACACACACAAAACTTGTGGCTCTGGTGAAAGACTCGGGTTTTATTAAACTCTCTCTCTCTCTCTCTCTCTCTCTCTNTCTCTCTCTCTCTCTCTCTCTCTCTCTCTCTCTCTCTCTCTCTCTCACACACACACACACACACACACACACACACACACATACACACACACACTAGTTGCACTAATAAAATAAATCACACACACACACATATATATGTGTATATATATATATATATATATATATATATATAGTATTTTATGTACTATATATAGTACATAAGATACCATGCTCTAGTAAATCACCTTTCATAATCCATGCTGATACAATAAACTCAACTCTTACACGCTAACAGAGAGAGACACATGAGAAAGAGAGAAGCAACTTGTTAGAAAGAAGTGGTGCAGAAGGAGAGCGAGAGAAAACAAGAGAGTAATGAGAGTAAAAATAACTAAAGTGTATTATGTTGACCTATAAAGAGTCCAAAGAATAAAAACATTGCAAAATAGGTAAATAAAGAAAGAAAGGTTATTGATATAGGTATACAATCACTCACATCACATTCACAGGGAACTGTGACAGTGTTTCGCTGGGTCTTCATTTGACAAGCTCCAAGGCCTGCCCCACAGTTCTAAACTCAGGTGAGGGAAAGGATATTATTAGTTGAGTTCTTTCAGTATCAACTTTGGTCATATTTGTTCTCTCTTGTTGGGAACCATTCTAGAATTCTTTGCCTTTGGAATCTGTTGGTGTGGGACTAAGTAGTTTCTACCCCTGAACAACAGGACTTGAGCTACAACTGCCAAGAATTGCAAGGGCAAGGGCAGACAGGTACCTGGTCCAGCTAGAAAAGTACATAGTAGGTTCTTTTTGGTCTTTCCCATTTCCATCTCTGTCCACCTTCACCTGACTGAGTCTACCTGGGTCCTGTCTCAGAGATCAGTTGCCATTCTTTCTGGAAGGTAGTGTGCCCTTCATCATTCCTGCACTAACCATGCTTGACCTTGAAGCTAAGTCTCTTTAAATCTCCCTCAAGGAGATGTTCGAAACTCTTGGCATCTGGTGATTGACTCTAGGAGAAGTGAGCAGTACTGTTATGTATGAAGGGCATGCGAGGGAAATAAATTGTATAGAGGATGAGTGAGGGCTTGAGAAGAGAAACACTGTCTCTGGCAAAAGACATAAGAGCCCCGGAGACTGCACCCACCCTTATATATGAGTGATGGACCTGCTTACTCTGAGTTACTGCCTCACGCTGAATTACCATTTTGAATAGTTCCACTTAGATGCAGGAAGAGTAGGCTGGAGTTCTCAGCAGCCTTTCTACTTCTTGCTCAGGGCTGAATTTGGCACGAGGTGCTTACTGGTGTAAGCATACAAGGAAATAATTTAGTTAAAGTGTTAGTAAGATTGCTCAAATCTTGACTATGTTTGGTAACTGATAAACGCAGGAGTCATTCCCTGATGCAGATTCCCATGTCTTTAGGTCCCCAGGGTTTCCATTGTGATAAAAAAAAATACAAAAAGGCAGTGGTCTGCTGTGTTTATAAAGATGTATATCTGGTTTATAGAAGCTTGCTACTAAAATGACTCTCTGAGAGTAGGTGTAGTTTGGTACTAAGACCATTCAACCAGATATCAAAAGACTGGCTTGAAACATTAGATTACTCCTTGACTAGCAGTTCGATTATGAATGATACAGAAGACCACAGGAAGACTCAGTTTCCCCATCTATGAAGTGAAGGGAAACAATAGTTGGCTATGTAACTTATAGTGTCCCTGTAGAAATCAAAAGGATCAGAATTCTTTTTGTCAGCTATGAAACCATTTTAGAATACTCAGACGCTACCTGTGTCCATGGAAATCTCTTATCTTACTCAAGCAAGTGTACTGAGTGTCTTCATTTTTAGAGAACCTTTCCAAATATTGAATTCAGGTTTGGTCTGATATTGAATCTGCTTGTGATATCTGTGATATCAAAATGAAGCCCCAGGGCACAATGATGAAGTAAAATGTATAGCTACTTATACATGCCCCATGCCAAAGTACACAGGTATACACACACACACACACACACACACATACACACACACACACATGAACTAACTAGTTCAATTCTCTATCTAAATGCTGCATCATTCTTACTTCAGTAGATGCTTTGTAGATGTATATTAATTAGAATAGACAGGTTCTGGGGAAGCTCCATCTCTGTGGGATACAGGAGAGTCCTACAGAGATAACTGAGAATTTTACCTTCATTCATTTCTTCACCCATTGGTGGGTGAATGAATGAGCATTAGTTCCTCCACTGAAGTATTATATGGTTTACTTTGTTCTAGCTAATTCCACCTTGACTGATCCAGCATGATTCTAGGAGAAAGGAGAGATGGTTGGATTGAGTCTTGAAACAAAATAACAATCTAGGTAGAAAAGTTGAAAAAGAGTGATGGAGAACACATGAGAGCTGAAGTGGCACAATTGGAAAAGTCTACGAGAATCAATGAAGTGTGACATTAGTGTTTGATAAGGAAAACAGAGGGATGGGGGGACAGGTAAGCCTGAGACTGTGTTCAGAAGATGGGTTGGAATTAACTAAGAAACTTAGACATCTTGATGCAGGTGGTGGCAATGCATAGTCTTTCAAAGCTGGGGCTTGGTGTGATCTGGCTGGTGGCATTAAAGTTGGCTCTAGTCACAGTAACAAGGAAGCCACAAATATGGCATTGCGAAAGCTGTGAGAATAGAAGACTCAACCAGAGGTACAGCCAGGGTACATAACTGGGCAGCAGAAACAGGAAGGCGAGAGATACAGCCAGGGTACATAACTGGGCAGCAGAAACAGGAAGGCGAGAGATATAGCCAGGGTACATAACTGGGCAGCAGAAACAGGAAGGCGAGAGGTTGTGGTAGAATCAGAAGGTTCTGTGAAGGAGAAACTGCTCCTGGGTGGGAGCCTTGAGCAATCAGAGAATGATAAAGAGCCTTCAGAGCTTAGGATTGCAGAAGCAAGCACAGGAGCAAGAATGGGTGAGCAAGTTGTGGGCTTTGGGAGCTACACTGGGTTTTCATTTAGTTCTCTGAGACACTGAAAGACAGCCCCTATAGAAGGTAGTTAATAGACCAGCCTGGAGACTAACAGAGCAGCTGAACTTCAGCACCAATAGCTGTACTTCCTGTGGCTCTGTCTGGTGATGCTATAATCTCTCCTCACTCTGTGGAAGCTCCAAGCTCCTTGGTAGAGTAGAGAACTGCTGCTTTTGTTTCTCTTCCTCTTTATATGGCCTTTGCCTTCTGTTCTCCAGAATTTCTTTTCCTGGATCAGGCATCCCCTTCCCTTTGTAGAATAGAAGATAAGAGATAAGGGACTGAAACAGAGTATGTGATAGGAAGAATCCCTACAGTGAGAGGATGGGGTGGGGAGGAAGCATCCTGTGTGTAAAGTTATCTGTATCTGACTATGAATGTGGCTTTATCAATTAGTACTTATTTTCAAATGCTAACTTTTTAAGCACATGGTACTATAAATGGCTTTGTATCTCAAACCACAACTTCCTCTTACTTACCCTATTTAGCATTTTTCCCTTCCATCTTTGAGGTGGTTTCCATCAACCCTGAATCCATGGATTCAGAATCAAACAGGTCTATATTTAACTCTAACTTGTACATTGTTAGTAGAATAAACCTTATCTATCTATCTATCTATCTATCTATCTATCTATCTATCTATCTATCTATCTATCTATCTATCTATCTATCTGCTATGACCTTCTTCTGCCCCTCATGTAAGTAAATCTGGCCACAAACATCTGCACCTTCTCCAGGATGTTTTCCCTATTATTCCAGACCACTCAATTGATTGTGGTATTCAGTGAGCAAATATCACACTCATTCAAACACTTAACTATTTATCTCCTGAATTATTCTTAGTGAGTTCAGTAAGTTACCTTGTGGGGAGAGTATAGTCATTACCACCTGAGTTGGAGAACCCTTGAAGGTCCTTGATGTTTATACACATGCATTTCATGCCTGTTCTTTTTCCTGCAATACCAGGCTGTCCTGTTGTGTTGATCTAGGTCATTTGATAGAATTTGGTAGAATTTTAAGTCCCATGAAGCGCATGATGTTTCATTAGGGTAAATGCAACCTAAGGGTGGGACTTCATGTGTAAAGATACTTGATGCCAAGATTTATCATCTGAGATCAATCCCTAGGTTTGATGGAATTCCACATGATGGAAGAAGAAAGCCAACAGTCAGAAGTGACCTCCAAATGTATGTGTGTGTTGCTTCACAACCCTTATGAATAAATATAATGTAATATATAATATAATATAATATAATATAATATAATATAATATAATATAAGTAAAATGACAGGGCTATGGTCTTAAGAATTAGAAAGTTTGTTTGGTACTGTTACCCTGGGCAGTACAATATGAAGGAGTACATTTAAATATAATACTTTGTCATAAGCATGCAAGGCTTGGGGCATCCTTAAACTACCTAAATTGCCTTTTCTTTTGTTGTTATTATAGAAGAGTTAGTTGTATTTCTATTGCAATTAATAAGTTAGAGAATAAATTACAAGTAACCTTGTGTCAATAGTGTTTTAAACTCTTACTATTGTGGAGTGTGAACAGTTCCTGAGACATTTTAGAAAACAAAAATCAATATGATTTTTAATGAACATGGATTATGTGCCTTGCTTATGCTAGGTACTGTGAGCAATTTAATAAAAATAAAACTGCCAGAAAATCAATAAAAATATTATTTAAAGTTTTGTTTAAGAGACATTCAAAAATATACAAAGGAAGGAGTGGGCCATTACTTGTATACAACCACCTTAAATAGAACATCTCATTGTATTTTCATTGACTCTCAATTAAAAAACAAAACAAAACAAAACAGAACAAAAAAATTCAACGTTTTTCAACAATATGTGAAAACATAATAATAATAATAATAATAATAATAATAATAATAATAATAATAATAGTAGTAGTAGTAGTAATTCACCCCCAAATTTTACCACTCAGAAATAATACTCATAACCAAGTATCATTCTAAGTGTCTTTGAAAATCTATACCTGTGCAGGATAGGCTGCATTCTATTTTAGGAAAACAGAGTTACAAATGTAAAGTGCTGCTTCAAAATTAATTTCATTTTGATTTAACAGAAGAAAAGCAGCCTGACATTAAACTATTGGCATCTCTGAACTTCCAATAGCTGTGTTGTCACAGAGGGGAGGAGGTGGAGGTACTTTTCCAGAAAGATCCTCCTCTGCTTAAAAAATGGAAGATTAAAACACATTTAAGGCAGGAGCTATTATTTGTAAATGGTATTTTTTCTTTCAATTTCTTTTCAAAACTTCATTTGGGTATTTGGGCATTTACATACACAATGATTAGGAGGTTATAAGATTTGTAACTTGATTATCTAGGTTACTTTTATGGGAGTAATTTGGTTTCTAGAGATGTTTACTAAATTCTTGCTTTTCAGAATTATTTACTGCTGGCAAATGCTCAAACAACTGGTCCTCAATTTGTTCCTTTTCTTTGAGTCTTCAACCTCACTGTCTATATGGGTTTGTCATTTTCTTATCTATTGATTGCTTCAATGGAAGGATTCTCATTAAGTCCTTTTGTATCAGAGGCTGATAAACTTTTAATAAAAGTGACCATACATAAATACTTTAGGTTTAAACACTAGAGGCTAGAGGTTTAGAGTTTAAACACAAAGCAATTCTGTTGTTATAAGAAGCAAACAGCTGGACTGGGGAAATGGCCCAGTGGGTATGAGTGCCTGTCACCTAAAAGGACATGAATTTGAGTCTCTGCTGGAGTGGCCAGCACTAGGAGTAAAGGTGGGGGAGAAGACAGGAGGATCATTTGGGTTTATTGACTATCCAGCCTCAAAAGACCCAGCAAGCTCTTCTGAAAGACTCTGCTTCTAAAAATATATATTTCCATATCTCTTAGATTCCTTCTTTTTCAGATATACATGCATACATACATAAATACACACACATATATGTATGTAGATATAGATGATGAGATAGAAATAGAGAAAAAGAGAGAGATGAGATGAGAGAGAGAATAAGAAAGACACTACATGGTGTCCCCTGCTCTTTGTCAAAGCGTACACACCCTCACATACATGTGCAAAGACACAACACACACACAGACACACAAACACACACACACACACGGGGGGGGCACTTGAAGAGACTAAGTTAATAAATTGGTATGTCTCTATTTCCATAAAACTTTATTTACAAGAGTGGGAGGTTGATGAAGGTATAGCTCAGCTGGCAGAGTGCATGCTTAGCATGTCTTAAGCCCTGGATTCATCTGTAATACCACATAAACTCAGTGTGACCACATGAACCAATAATCCCAGCACTTGGGAGGTAGAAACAAAATGATCAAAAGTCCAAGATTATACTCAGATAGTGAGTTTCAGATCAACTTGGGATACAGGAGGCTATACCTTTGAATATGAAAGTATGTGAAAGATGATTTACGTATCTCTTATTGTCTAGTGTCTTAGTTTGCATTCTATTGCTATGATAAACAACTCTTAGGACATATGCCACTGAAGAAAACTGGAACTCAGGGCAGGAGCCTATTGACAGGAGCAGAAGCAGAGACCTTAAAAGAATGCTGCTTACCAGCTTTCTCTCAGCCTCATGCTCAGCTATCTTTCTTATACCTAGGATCAGAGGTGGCACTGCCCACTGTGAGCTGTGTCCACATTAATCAACAATTTAAAAATGCCCTATAGAGTTTCCTATAGACCAACTTGATGGAGACAGTTCCTCAATTGAGATCCCCTCTGGGTCTGTGTCACGTGATAAAAACTAACCAGTACAGAGTCAGTTGGTGGTTTTGAGTGTAAGAGAAGAGAGAAGACACTTTTGGGTATATCATCGTGACTTTGTTATTGTGTAGATAAAAGACAAACAAACAGAAAACAAACATGAAAATAAAACAAGATTTAGCCCAGGAAGGAGAAATGTTCTTTGAAACATGAATGATGAGCCTCACTGCTGAGTCAAACACATAAATATTTCCTGGAAAAATGTTTTATTAAGGTTAAATTCACAAGGCCTAAAATCAGCATTCAGTGAAAGTTTGTATATGCACAGGTTTGTTCAACCACTAGTTGTATGCCAAAACGAAGCTTTGTGGCCATTGACAACCACTTCCAATTCTTTCTTCACTCTAAACTTTGCCCCTATATGTTTATCTATTATGGATATATAGATCTATTATATAAGTGGCATTGCACATTGCATAATCTTTTATGTCTGATGTTTTTCCCTTTACACAATATGTTTGAGGTGTATTCATGACACGCATACCAATATTTCCCTTTTTTTCTAGTTTAAATATATCAGGATTACACACACACACACACACACACACACACACACACACACACACGTTTAACTGTTATCTGGTTGTGAACAGTTTTGATTGGAAAGGGAATGCAGGTATATTTTTCTCAGTCTTTTTCTATTCTTTATTGAACCATATGGTAACTGTTAACTACTACTTGAGCTCCTACCAAGCTTTATGCCTTTTCTGATCCACTTTTGGCACAATACGCAAAGGAGCCAACATCTATACACCCTGGCTAAGACTTGTCATCTGAATTTTGATGAACATGGACTTTGATTTCAGTATTCTTTATTCAAGTAATTAGTCATTGTCATACATTTTTGCCCACTTGATTTCTTGTAATTACCGTGCATGCTGCATTTCAAGACATATCCTACATGCCATTAAATATTTTATTAATATATTTCTCCCTAAAAGATGAATTCCCATGGAGTGTTGCAAGATCTTGAAAATGCAATTTAAAAATACTGCTTATGTAGAATTAGTTGTAATATATGTTCAAGCTTAACAGCATATTTGAAATAGAGCTGTATCCCTTTATAGTCCTTGTTCTAGGGGAAATGGGATGGCCCAAGTGCCTGTCTGTGAGGGTGGATGTGGGGGTGTTTACTTCCTTTGGTAGGATGTTGGACATGATGCTTTCTAACATCCTTTCCAACTACATTTTAAAATTAGAATTTGAATATTTATGGAGGCCTTTCTGAGAATGTTCAAAACCCTGAATACTGCAATGCAATAACTCTGAACAGTGAAGTGTGTTACTCTGTCATATTATAGAAGAGTGAAAGCTGGGGTCTATCTCAGTCCAATCTGACTGAGAAGGGTAGCACAAATCAGTGTGTGAAGGAGCATGTTCCTGTGGATGAGAGGGAGGAATTCCAGGTTCATATGAAGTAAGGCAGAGCTGGAAGCCACATGCTTTCAAGTAGTTTTTGGGAAAAAAATAACCAATTCTTCACAGTCTTCTTAGCCTTTGGAAAATAGGCTTTTCTTGTGAACCCAGTGAGAACATTTTAGAAGGAACCTTATTCAAGGGTGACCTTACTGCAAAGAAGGGAGGGCTCTCCTGTAAGGGGCCAACCACAGAAAAGCCTCCTTGTAATATGGGACTGGCATCTGCTTCTACCAATGAACAGAGCTGCAAGTCAAGGAGGACTTTTTTTTTTTCAGAATATCCATATGGAATGGGGTTTATTTATGAGCGGGAAGAAACCCATAAAGAAGAGTTATTAAGTCCAGGAGGAGCTGATTTACGTCACGGTGAGATGCAGACTATCCTTCAGTCAGAGGAATGACAGCCTCTGACAGGTGTCCATGAATAAATCCCTCTTCCTCTAAAACGTTGTTCTCTTTGCTAGTTTGCTAGCCACTGGCCAGATTCTTAAGCTGGCTCAGAATTAGTCACATCTTGCTTCCCTCTTCTTCAGGGGCTGGAGGAGAGCCATGTACCGGCCTGCTTTGAGGAAGCCCTGGGTTTTCATCACAGGGTGCAGTTTTTGCCTTGAAACTGAGCTGTTTTGCTTCCAGCTTGTGGAGAGTGGCTAGGAGATCTGAGGAAGTCAGGGTAGGTGTCTGCAGAGATACCTGGCTTATGTCAATAAACATGTAGAATCACAGCATCCCCCTGGGCTTGAAGCCAAGAAATTCTGCTATTTAAGACTATTGGTAGGGAATGTTTAATGATATTTTGTCCTGTAGCAGTCATTGCCTCGGAGAAAATCAACAGACTCAGATCTTTCGCAAAAAGCTCTGCACCCAAGGATTCAGCAGTGTCTGGTTGTCCTCTGTGCACTACAGCCTTATCTGTATTCAGGTGGGACACAGCATCCTCCTGGCATTCACTGCAGTAGTTTGTGTCTGGATGTATAATTGCTCAGAAAGCAAAGACTGGCTTCTATTAAGTGTGTTGGGATGCAGAATGAATAAATAAGCCTAGAAGTAATTCATCTTCCTTTCACTTTACCTTATATCTATCTATCTGTCTGTCTATCTATCTATCTATCTATCTATCTATCTATCTATCTATCTATCTATCTATCAATTATCTATCTATTATCTATCTACCTATCATCTATCAAACAATAAATCAATCTTCTATGTATCTATAACCTGTCATCTTTATTCCAATATTTATTGTCTAACTCTGCATTTGTATATTAACATCCATAGAAATACAAAACTCCATGACGAAAATCTCATTATAAAACTTGATCAGATGGAAACTTATGATTAACTACATTCCTTACTTCCTTAAGACAACTTGATATAAAACTGTTTATTGCTAAAAGGAAGGGTGAACATCACACATATAGACAGCCCTTGAGAGGTTTCAGTTTTCCATTTTAGCCTACTAAATCCTTGCATCAGCATACTGAAAGTAAAGGATTAACCCTTTTCCTTCCCTATCCTTACTTACTTTGTACCTGAAAGGCTATGGTGACTTTGGGCTAAGAACTGTTTCTAACCACCTTTCACACTGTAGAGGTATTCCAGAGAGGTAGATATCTACCATCCAATAACACATTATTAGGCACTTCTCCTGAACCAGCACTGTATCCAACACTATACAATGTTAGCCATCAACCCAGCCAACATACCACCAGATGATAACCAACAGAGCCCCTCTATCATTGCCTGGGAGTGACTGATGTGGTCTAATCCATCAGACCTGACCTATCATATGACCTGCTATGAGAAATAGAAGAGGCACTGTACACTAATTTGAGTAATTTTGGTCAGAATGGAATCAAGTATGTCAAGGTCACAGTTATGACCTTGAAAAGGAGAGTATAGGCCCAGTCCCTTAACTAGGGTACTTCAGCACAAAGGGATGAGCTTCTAAAATTAACCTAGGCATTTCACTTGTGGAAAGGCAAAGACATAACTATATACATGGCCAGTCAGTTTGCACTTGCTATGGCCCATTTCCAAGGTGCCCTCTATCAAGGAAGGGGGCTCATCATTTGGTCAGAGAATCATCAAAACCAAGAAGAAGTCCTCGGCCTACTAGAGATCATAATGTTTACCAAGAGAAGTGGTAGCCACTGTCCATTGCAAAGAACACAAAGGGAGGGGGATTCCATCAAGGCACAAGGAAACAGGGAAGCAGACTTGACTATCTAGAAGGTGGCCTAGAACCAGTGGGGCATCACTAGATTTTAGATACCCTTCCCAAACCTATGATTTTAGTGCATAAACTAACCTAACCTGAATGGGCAACAGGGGATGATTCCAAAAAGGAGGCAAATGGATGATGTTTCCTGCCAGATGGGAGACTCATACTCCCCGCTGCTATCAGAAGACAAATGGTCACCAAACTCTACCAGGTCACCCCACTGAAGGCATCTAAAATGGCTGAAATATTTTTGGTATAGGTTTATAAGCCTCAGCTAGATAGTCTTGTGAAAGACGTTGTGTTCAGATGTATTCCTGGTGTACAAGTGACTCCCAAAGAAGCATGAAATCCTCAAAAGGACCTGCACCTGAGGAAGTACCCCTAGAAAACATTAATAATTGCACTTTACAGATATCGAAGCCATGGTTTTGGGGTATACATATTTATTAGTTTTCATAGATACCTTGACTCAGGTTGGAAGCCTATCCTACCCAGAAACGGCTTCAGTGGCCACCAAGAAACTCCTCCAAGAGTTGATTCCTAGGATTGGATTGCCCCTGTCCCTGAACTCTGACGATGTCCTGTCTTTCGTGGCTAAATTTTCCTCAAATCTGGCCAGGATCCTAAATTTTGATTGGAAACTATATATATGCCACAAAACTCAGGGCAGGTAGAAAGGATGAATAGAATCTTGAAGGAAGCTTTAACTAAAACGTTCCTGAGACTAATAAAAATTGAACCAATTCCCACTTTTGCCCTCTTAAGGGGCAGATACACCCAAATAGAGAAGATTTCACTCCATTTAAAAGCATGTTTTGGGGGTTCCCCCTCCCTCTATCAAGACAAGTTCATAAGGCAGACATTACTAACCATTTCCCCACTTAAGTCCTAAGAGGCTCTGCAATAAGCCTTGAGGACTA
Source organism: Mus pahari (assembly GCF_900095145.1). Taxonomy (NCBI): domain Eukaryota; kingdom Metazoa; phylum Chordata; class Mammalia; order Rodentia; family Muridae; genus Mus; species Mus pahari. Next base: position 62,330,293 of record NC_034597.1, read on the forward strand.
GTCCTCAGACAGTTCAAGAGGCTCTACATTTGCCTATGTTTGAGCCAACCCACAGCCTTCAGTCCAGTGACTTTGTGTAGGTAAATAGAATCCTAACCCAGTGTCTGGACCTAACATATAAATGTCCAGACCATTTGGTCACCACTACCCCTAAAGCAGTGAAGGTCACTGGTGTCACCCCATGAGTCCACTACACCCAGCTGAAGGAGGCTACAGAGGACAATAGATGACTCATCATCAGGTTCTCTGGCCCACTAAAGATACGACTGACATAATAACCCTATGACTATTGTCCTATTTTGTCTTTGTGTGAAAGGCCCATAATTCCCATAAGCCAAGACACTGGGCACAGGAATTAAGAAAGACTGAAATCAGGGAGCTTATAGCTATTTTATCCACTGAGACCCAACCCAACTTCCAGGTGAATTCTTATAAAATACTAGATCCAGAGGCATCTCTTTTAGCACTATGGGTCTATTACTTTAAAAAATGAAGGTGGCATGGAGTGGCAGGTGGAGACTCCAGTCTACCAAATTCTATGTCTGCCCTGATTCTAACTGCCAAGAGCTGGGAAAATAGCAATGTTCTCAGTGGTATTGTGAAACTGAGTCCCCCCGGGTATACAGTGGCTCATTCATAGAAAGGAAATCATCATGATCTACCTATGGTCTTGGGCAATCCAGTCCCATATCTATAAAGGTTAGTTTCTGACAGGAAACTGAAGCTTATATTTAGGAAATCAATAGAACCGGGGGGTCAGATTATATGTAAATAGTTGATACCCAGGAAGCAAATTTACTATCAGAAAGAAACCCCCACCTAAGAATAATCTAGCCCATTGTTTCAAATAGGCCTATGTTTTTACCTCTGGAAGATGCTCTCCAAGCTCCAGTTTTCCCAGGAATTACTTTGGTGATCACTGGGATAAATATGCAGGAAGCAACAGAGACCAGCCCTTAGGGTTTGGGATTCTAGAAAGTGTACTTTTACCATTCTCACCCAGACATAGACAAAGACAGCTGACTATTCCTGGACCCCAAACCCTCCCTTCAGCTATGCTGGGATTGGAATTAATCAATCAATAAGTTCCCCCTCCAATCCTGACATCTGTATATTGGACCAACTTAGACTCATCCTGAAGGACCTCCAAGGAAAGGATGCTGCTTAATATCAACAAGATAACCACTAGAGCAGTAGTTCTCCACTTTCCTAATGCTGAGTTCCTTTAATACACTTCTTCATGTTGTAGTGACCCCCAACCACAAAATTACTTTGTTGTTATACAGTTATAAGGATAACTGTAATTTTACTACTGTCACAAATCATAATGTAAATATCCAATAGGCAGGATATACAATATGTGACCCCTGGGGGGTGTTCCAACCCATAAAGAAGAGAACCATTGTCATAGAGAGTTACTTTCTGCAGATTCCTGTAGTCAAGCACAGCAAGCTAGCCTTGAGAATGTTTGCCAGTGTATTTCTAGGTTCCTGAGAAGATATGGCTTGCTTGTCCCAATGGCTTAACCAAATATGCATCTTCTGAATTATTTGTACTACAGGAGACTCCACTTCATTGCATCCTTAGGTATGTCATAACACAGGTATTTATCTATAATGGAGAAGAGGACAGGCTCTACCTGAATCTAGATTTGGACTTCCCTATGTACAGTGAGCCATCCCTATTCTCATTCCCCTCTCTGTGTGGGCAGGTATCGTGGGTTTTCTATAGTTGGAAGTTCAGATCTAATTATCAGGGATAAAACTTTAGGAGCACTTAACCATTTGATGCTTATGTAGATATATAGAGTTAGGCCATCTGGGAAATTCCATTTCCTGTCTGGAAACCCAGGTGGACTCCTTACTGGAGGTTGTTCTTTAGAATGGCTAGCTAGTCAGGGGAATAGAGAAAGTTTAGCTATGGCGAGAAATATCATTTTAAAAAAAAGAGAGAGAAAAGAGACACCATGAATCGGACAACAGGAATCAACCCTTTTTCTCTGGTCCTCCTGTCTAATTACTCTACTTATGGCTATGGCTGGGTTATTGATCCCTTCTCTCCTATCCCTCACTATATGATCCTGATTATTCAACTGCCTACTTAACTATGTAACCCAGAGTAACTTCTGTTAAGTTGTTAGTTCTGGGGGGATGATTTAATCCCCCCCCCCACTTCAAGACGAGTCCATCATTTAACTCATGTCCATAGAACCAGTAGGGAATGTAGTGCCACATTAGAGGCACAATTCTGAGCTTAAAACCCAGCACATATGCCTTAATACCTGCCAGAACAAGGACAAAGCCCTAGCCCACAGTCCAAGGACGTCTTGTAGTAAAACGTCCCTAACCGTACTAATCACGCTTCTTAGCTTTTGTAGTTCTGCGTATTGCAAACTGAAATGTGACAAACAGTATGCAGGTTTTGTATATAAATGACGAAAAGCTATAAGGCTCAAGGGCCATGACTGGGGCAAGTTCTCTGTGCAGCTGCTGGCTGGCAATAACATCTTTCCTTTCATCTTTAAGTATATCCATATAGTTGTCTCTGGAGGGCTTACCTCACAACAACTTCAGGATCCTGCCTCAGTCAGAGTATGTAGTCTCTATAGCATCAATCAATGTATTATTCTCCCGAATTCAAAGAAGCCAGGAGATCACTGACCCCCTGTAGTTGTCACCCAGCAGAGACAACAGCACAGATCAGAAGTTTATTCCATTTTCAGCTACAAGCTTGGTACCAGAGCAGGGCATATGCATTGCTCTCCTGTGTGAGAGGCTCTTCTCTAGGTCCAGATTGAGAACCACATGTCTCACATTTAAAAAGATGGACAAAACCTTATGGATGCAGCATTCTCCCTACCTGTGAAATTGAGAAAGACCAAACAAATTTCTTGATTTCCTAAGAACCATATAGATACCTCTTTGTCCATAGGAACTCTAGTAATCAGTCTCCCATCAGTCCCTCCCTGATCCCACAGGCAAAGCTAATTCTGCTCCTCTTACACAGCTATGTTATGCATTATCTGTTCAAATTACATTTTGTTTTTCTCTTAAAAACTTTTCTAATTGAGAAAGATTGTGATTTTTTTTCTTCTGTCATACATTACATCCTGACCTCAGTTTCTGCTCCCTCTGCTCCTCTAAATTCCTCTCCCCATGTTCTCTTTCTCCATGATCTACTCTTCCTGTGTTTCCCTCCAACCACAACAATGACAACAACAATATCAATAACAATAACAACAACAACAACAACAACAACAACAACAACAGAGAAGACCTCCAAGGGATATCTACCAAACATGGTATAACAAATTACAATAATACTAGGTACAGATCTCATATCAAGGCTGGATGAGGCAACCCAGTAAGAGGAAAAGGGTTCCAAGTGGAAGCAAAAGAGTTAGAGGTACCCCTACTCTCATCAATGGGAGTCCCACAAGAACACAATGCTACACAACCATAACATATACAGAGGACCTAGCTCAGACCCAAACAGAGTCTGTGTTTGTTGCTACAGTCTCTGCGAGATCCTACAACCCCTGCTTAGTTTATTCTGTAGGCTTTGTCCTCATGGTGTATTCTTTTTCTTTGTTGTTGTTAAATTGGTTATTTTATTTATTTACATTTCAAATGTTATCCCTCTTCACAGTTCCCCTCTGCAACCCTCCTATTCTCCCTCCCAGTTCTTCTATGAGGGTGCTCCCCATCTACCCACCCACTCCTGTTTCACTGCCCTAGCATTTCCCTACACTGGGGCATTGAGCCATCACAGACCAAGAGCCTCCCCTCCCAATGATGGTGTCTTCTCACCCTCTGAATCTCATAATACTTTCTTCCTGTTTCCTGCAAGGTTGTCCTGGCTCCATCTAGTGTTTGACTTTGGGTCTCTGCATCTGTTCCCATCAGTTGCTGGATGAATTCCCTCTGATGACAATTGAGACTAGTCTGAAATATGAGTATAGCTGAATATTATAAGGAATCATTTCATTGACTATTTTTTCTGTCAATTGTATTTGGTTTTATCCTGGGTCCCTGAGCTGTCCTGCCTCTGTCTCCTGGCCATTCAGGCAGAATGATACATAAAATAAAGGAGAGACAACTGGAATTGGGGCATTTGGGGAGCATGTAGAAAACTAGTATGGTGAAAACTCCCTTAAATATACCAGAGTTAACCTAGAAAAGTCTTTTAGTAACAGGAGATACAGAACCTGAGCTGGCCACCTTCTATAACCATGCAAGGCTTAGCAGTGGGACTGGGCTGTCGACCCAGCTGCAAAACATTTGCCTGCAATCTGTCCTATCTGCAAGATGTGCTAGGTAATAGTGGCAAAGAACTTATAGGAGTGGCCAACTTATCACTGGCCCAACTTAAAACACCTCATGCTTCCAAGACGAGACCCACTCCATGGGAGAAAGCCAACTTTTGACACTACTAATGATACTTTTCTATGCTTGTAGACAGGAGTCTAGCATAGCTGTCTTCTGAGAGGCTTTATCCAGCATCTCTAGAAACAGATCCAGAGACCCACAGTAAAACATTAGCCAGACCTTGGGGAGTCTTATGGAAGAGTGAAAGGAAGGATTGTGGAGGTTGGAAGGGCCAAGGACACTACAAGAAGACCCACAGAGGAAACTAACCTAGGCCCATGGGGCTCACAGAGACTGAACCGGCAACCAAATAGCATGCATAGGCTGGAACTAGGCCCCCTTCACATATATATAGCAGATGTGCAGCTTGTTCCTTATGTGTGTCCTCTAGCATTGGTGTGGTGTCTGTCTCTGACTCTGCTGCATGCCTTTGGGTCCCTTTCTCATAGATAGACTATCTTATCTGGCTTCAGTGGGCAAGGAAGTACTGCTGGACTTGATATGCCAGGGTAGGTTGGTTCCCAAGGGGGGCCTCCACTCCTCTGAGGAGAAGAGGAGTGGAAATAGGGGAAGGGGGTCATGAGGGGAGGACTGGGAAGAGAGAAGAAGGGGTTTGTGATAAGTAATAAAAAGACCTCAATATTCCTAATCAAAAAAGTTGAGAACACAATATTTGCTCTCTTTTTCTTTTCTCTCTGTCTCTCTGTCTCTGTCTCTTTCTCTGCATGTGTGTGTGTGTGTGTGTGTGTCCCTAAGAATTCTATATTAAATGGAGGGCATGAAATGGAGAAGGAATCTAGAAAAGTCTGGTTCTGATACTGTGCTGGAATTGCTATATTTATCTCAAATTACCACCATAACACGGTTGTCTTCATGAGAGCTGTGCTATTGGTGTTGTGAGTTCTTCATGTGCAGACATCTTTGTTAGTGGTAGGCTTGGCATGCATGTATTTTCCTTCAGAAAGATAACATGTCTTTGGCCCATCCCTGAGATAGTCTCTTTCATAAAAAGTCCCAATAATATCAGAAACCAGTTTGGCTGGTGAACAGTGAGTGAGGGGAGATAATGATAGATGATAAAGTCAGGGAGTTGGCAAAAGCCAGATCATAGAAAGCACAGGATCAAACTGTACATGGGAGAAACCTCTGAAAGATTTTGAACTCAGGAGTCCTATGACCAGCTTTGGATTGTGAGAATGGTCATGTCTTTCCCCATTGCTCTTCCTTAGCCCCCTGGCTTCATTGCTTTATGAGGAGAGTTGCTCTCATTCTTCTCTCAACATGGTAGGAGTCACAGTGGCAAAGACCAGTGAGCAAGTCTAGTCCCACCGAACCGTGAGGTCAACGCAGTGTATTTTCTGTCTCATCTTTGGTTTCTTTGCAATAGTTTTCCGTTAGCATTCACCTACTCAGCATTCACATATGCAGAGTTCTTGGCTGGTTTTGGAAATTTCCTATAGAATGAAAGCTTTTGGTAAATCCATCTGCACTGAGTTAATAGCATTAAATATTAGCATTAAATTAGCACAGCTAGGTAAGTAGAGGCTAAAATCAGGTATTTGGATTTATCAGAGGAGTGTACCTCCTGTCAACGAAAGGCATGTGAGGGGAAGAAACTCCAAACCGCAGTGAAGAATCATCATAGTTACACTTGATCCATCTGCACGAGGAGTATGCATGACCTCTGCAGAGGAGCCAACTCAGCTCCAAGAAGATGATTTGTGGACAGACCCATCCATCAAGGCCAGCGGAGTACTTCTGCCCTCCTCTCTCATCACTCGGTAGCCCAGTGGCCTGGCAATCTCTCCCCTGCAGTACTTGCAGGGACAACATTCTTTAGAGGTGAGAGTACAGTTTAATTTCTAGGTTCACCCAGGCGTGCACTGGGCTGCCTAGGCCTTGATAATGAAATATTGGTGGTGCATATTTGACAGTACACTGAGTGTGTCTGGGCACAGCATGGAATGGAGTTGATGTATTCCCATAGAAGTCTATACCTCTGTCTGGGGCAGGCGTAGGGGTGTCCCAGGAATCTGTTTGCAGAGCTCTTCGTATCTACTTGGCAATCCTTCGTCTCAGTGGGACAATATTCCTCCCCACACCCTACCCAAGCATCCTCCTCTGCACAAATGCAGAGGAGGAAAAGAGAATAGAGCAGAAAAATGAGAGAGAGAGAGAGAGAGAGAGAGAGAGAGAGAGAGAGAGAGANAGAGAGAGAGAGAGAGAGAGAGAGAGAGAGAGAGAGAGAGAGAGAGAGAGAGAGGAGAGAGAGAGAGAGAGAGAGCTGTGCCCCACACTTGTTCTGCTCTGAACTGAGATCCCACAGAGCATGGTATTTCTCTCACTGCGGTTTCTCAGTGACAATGGGGTCAAAGAAAGCATTTTTCAAAAAAGAGCTGCTTTTCTCAATTTATAGCTGGGCATCCAGTAGCAAGCAGCAAAATGAAATAGTTCTCCGTTATCTCTCCCCCAAAAAAGAGACAGCCCATACAAGGGAAGGAGATAATTCCCATCTGGCTTTTATATGCCTCATAAAACGCATTGTGCGGGCATGTAAAATATATGGGACTGGGCAGACATATGGGCTGCGGGAAGGTGTCATGCCAGACTTCACATGCCTTTGGGTAGCCAGACAACAAAGTAGAGGGTTTCTTTTCTCATTTTATTTCCCTTTGAGAATAAGCTATTGACAGTCGAGGATATGTCAAATGTTGCCCTTGTATTGATTTTCTATGGCAGATGAAACCAGGGAATAAGGAGCAATAGTAATAAACACTATAGAACAGGAATAGCAGGCAAGACAGTTCAGGAAACTTTCCCTGTCCATGACTTAACCTTTGACTTCCTAGGATACAGGGTAGGACTTTTTGTATGTACCTGTGTGAATGCCCTGCATGGATGTCCTCATATGTGTAGACATGCAGGTGGGGAAGCTAGAGGAAGATATCTGGTGCTCTGCCCCACCACTCTTCCTTATTTCTTTAAGACAGGGCCTCTCACTTCCCCTGAAGCTCAGCTGGTGGCTAGTAACAAAGTAATCCTGTTTTTCCAATGTGCTGGGGCCACAGGCCAACATGTGGCCACACCCGGCTTTTAAAGTAGGCAATGGGATCCAAACTCTTGTAATGATATGTGCACAGCTAGTGTTGCTACCTACTTGACCCATCTCTCCAGTCCCAACTTCGGGCTTGAGGTCACCCCTCCTTTAGAGATGTATAGTGTTTCACTTTTCTGGATGATTTTTGTATTTTTGGTATTTAGCTCAGTTCACACATGCCAACTGTCAATGCACACCCCAGTGTATCATGTCCTTCTTGGCCTAATCGTCAGGAACTAGCTGCTGCTGCTGATCTTATTGGAAGTGACCTTGTGGATACTGATGCTAAGTTTACAGCCATCTTCTGACAGGAAGAACATGAGACATGCTGCTGAAGACTAGCTGCCAGGTAAGATTCCCTATCTTTAGAACACGTCCAATCACATCATCTACTGGTCAAAATAAGTTAAAGTGGTTTCAATAGTTGCCGCTACAGTTTGGATCTCCAGTTCCCCACCTCACCCAAGACCTGCGCTATGCTCCCTGGCTTGTGATATTAACTAGTTTTCTCGACTGCACTCTTCTATTGTGGTGTGCTCACTCTTCACAGGTCATCTGGTATTCCACACCTTCATCTGATACCTCTAAAACCATGAGATGAAATAAAGTTATCTCTATGTGTAATTATCTCAGGCATATAGTAACAGAGAGCTGATGGACACAATGACCTTTATCCTTAAAAATTAGCTGAGGGTAGTTATTAAGGCTAGATCTCTGTGTGGGATAGTGTCTATTCCGTGAGGACAAAGCCAGATCTGGGATTTGGGTATACTATTTTGAGAACTAAATCTCACACATGAGGTCATCAGGATTTTCCAGTCAACTGAATCAAGTGGAGAAGAGAATGGATGCAGATTTTCAACTCCTGCTTTTTTCTCCTCCTTCTCTAAGCTTTATTCTCTCCCTTTTACAAGTAATTCAGAGAAATGCATGTGCCCAATACTCAAATGTAGCACAGAGTCATCTAAGAACAAGTGTCCATAGATTCTTTAGTTCTATAAAACAGTGACTCTCCAAAGAGAAGTCACGGTTTTAGCAAGACAAACTTAGAGTAATTGTCATTACATATGGGTTTCTTATAATCCAAGTATTGGAAACAACCCCCCGAATTGCATTGTAATTTTGAGGTAGGGGACTTTGGAAAGTGATTGGTATTAGAGGAAGTCTCAAATATGGGGATACCCATTGAGGCCTAAGTGACAGAAGTGAGCTGGCTCCTCTGCTCTAGCCTGCACATGATACTCTCTACCATAGTGTGAGATGGAAGGCACTCCTTACCAGAGGCCAAGCACATGCCAAAGCTGTGAACTTTCCAGCCTCCAGGACCGTGAGCCAAATAAAGTTATATTCCTTGTAAATTCCAGGTTTTTAGTGTTTTGTTTTGTTTCATTTTTTTTTTCCCCAACAGACCTGTTTTGGCCATCTTAGGCCAAGAGCAGCAGTATGGCAAGAGTAGAGTCTCATACTTCATACTTTTAGAGCTCGCACAAAGGCTCATAAATTCTTCCACAAGCACCACCATTCCTTCATCTCACTGTCCCCTAGTGGTGTCAGCCACTCTGTAAGTAAAAGGTACATGATTTGCCATTGAGCTTGCTGGAACTTTGACTGCCTTGTGTGTACCTTACACTCCAGATCCTCTTTCAAGTAGAAATGATGGCAGTAACCACTTGATGTACTTGGTTGGTGTACAGGGTGGAGGTAGAAGTGCAGATGCTAATATATGCAAACACACCCTAAGTGACAGAGGGCTGGGGACACTGTCCTTCCCCTCTCCAGTTCAATATCTTTCTCCATAATTCTAAATGTTTCTCTCTGAGTTCCAGCGAAGGGCTGTCCTTCACATGCTGAGCACATACAATGAGCAGTAGTCCTCTTATCCTCCACACTCGGCGCCCTTTCTGCCTCTTCCCTCAGACCATCATGCTTGAAGGTTCTTTCCTTGAAACAGTTCTTCTCTTCAACTAACAACTTATTTTCTCTTTTCCTTTACCAACAGACATAAAACCCACAGGATCTCTTTACTGGATCATTTTCTTCTTTATGCTCCTCCATCTCCTTGATGGATACAACGTGGTGACTATATCCTGCACTGAAGTTAGCCAAATGCCTCCAACTATTGACCTCACAACTGTTCTGTCCCTGTAGTAACATTCTTCACAGCATGCTGGCTGTATTACCACTTTCTCTGTCCATGGTTTTCAAAGAGCAGACCCATACAAATGCTGTCAGTTCTGGGCCTTTCTGGAGTTACAAGTCTCCACTAACAGCTCACTATGGAGATGCATCTCTTTGGCCTGAGATCCTCAGACTCAATACTTCGGGCTATAGATGTTACAGCATTATTCTCCTCTGGTATATTAGCTTGGGGTGCTTTTGGCTACAACTGATGGAAAGATGCACAAAAAGTAACTTTAATGATAGTGACAATTGATTATCTTGAAAACCAATAATGGTAGGCAGAGGGTAGGCGTAGAGTTTGGGATTTACTGGCACTACAGTTCGAGTACTTTTCAAATGTTAATTTTCTATTTTGAGAATATTTACGTGATTCTTCTTAGACTGGTTCCCTCTTTTGGTTCCTGGGACACCTAAAGCATTTCCAGACTAGATATGTGAAGATGTCACATTAGAAGGCAGGGAAGTGACTGCTTATCTTAGAATAGCTTATTTAAACAGCCAGGAAAATCCATTGCAATTGGCTTTGGTGATAACTCACAGGTTTGGGATGTAACTCACATTACATGTCATTGGGGAGAGAGTGGGAAGACCTTGTTACATCTAACTTCAACCCAAGCACTTGACAACTCTGATGTTAGTGACAAAGAAATGGAGGAGCAAGGTGATGACTAGACAGTCCACCCAGAGGGCTGCCCGTCAGTTCCATCCCGGACATAAACAGACAGCTCTACCATTTTCTCATCCCAGTTATTACTGATCCTGCCTACCACTGTCTTCCCTCTTTATCTCCAGTCACATGATCATACTTCCAGTTTTGGATCTTTTAATACATAGTATCATCCCTTGATACTTACTGCCAAACAACTGTACTATGGTTTGTTCCCTGTTCAGATTTTAAGCATCAATGTGTAGATATACCTTGCAAGCACACAAACTTTCATGTACAACTGTTGAAGTGCCAGTTTTATAGACTCTCCATCTTATAACACCCGCATCAAATTTGAGTGCCATTTCTTGTATATCCATTATATTGGGTAAGAAACTGAGGCTTCAAGGGAGCAAGTGATTTGTGTTCATCTCCGAAGCAGTGAAACCAAGCATCCTACAATTCTACCCTTGACATTTAAAGTGTGGATGTGCCTACTTGGAAGAGAGTGCTTTGGCCAGAAGAAGACACATTTGATAACAATGTCACCACACAAGGAGGTTCTCGAAATGGCAGTAGGCATGCAGTCTCATCCTTCTGCATAGCAGCCTAGGATCTCACAAATCGTGTCTAGACACTGCTAGCTGCAGTAACTGCATGTCTAGGCTGGCCAGTTCTCTTACCAACCCATTAGAACAAAAAGATTTTCCTTGCCCCCCTCTCAGCTTTGGTTTCTTTACAGTTCTATGTCTCCACTTGCTTCCCATTCAAAGCCCTTTGGACTGTCTTTGTCCTTATTGTGCAGACGCCTAAGAAGCTAAGAGAGGAAGGAGCTTGGGTAGGGGCGTCATCCATTATCATCCTAATCATCATTATTGGTTGAGTTGTTTATATTCAGACACTGCTGGAGACTAACTGCGGAAGGCAAAGAAAATGTCCTTTTGGAGACAGAAATGACCTGACAAATATTGTGCTCTGTGAAACAGATAAGCAGAGAGCTGTTTATTCCCTTGGTAGGTGAGGCTGGGCTCTGAGGCAGATAAATCTCTGCTGGCAATACAGTGCTTATACCACCACAGACACCTTTTTATATCAACACAGAGAATTGCTTTTGTGAAGCTCTGATACAAAGGCAGCCAAAGCTCTTTCTTGCATATCAATGGCTCTGCAGCCTGTTGCTGATCTAATTCTGTGTTTCAGGCAGCTGCCCTAGCACCCAGGAGGCCTCAGCATCAAAAGACTTGGAAGGAAGGAACAATAGTCTCCAAATCCAAGGGGCCACTAGTAGAAGCAGAAAGGCCTAGGATGCTGCTAGGGGTATTGGCCCATTCCAGGGATCTTCCTTTGCTTTCCACCTCCAGTTGCCATACAAGAATACTTGGAACCATCTATTAGGGTTAAACAGATGGCTCTAAGTGCAACCATTGTGCACAGAGTTTTTGCTAAGCGCCATGGACAGGAAAGGCCAATTGACTAAAATCATTTTCAACTTAGTTCTTTAGGCAACCACTAAAATAAACTCACAGGATTGTGGTATCCAAAAAGAAACTGTCCAAAATATCTTATCATTTATCTTACAAAGACAACTGTATTTCTTTAAAATAAGGATAAAAATCATACTGCTATGGATTAAATGCTTATGTGTCACACCCAGCCCTGGCCTTGTTAAATCCCCCTGTTATAGCTCCAGCCTTCAGGATGACTACTTGGAGATATAGCCTGAATAGAGGTCATGGAAATTGAGTGAGATCCACAGGATTGCTATCTATAAGAAAGGATGTCACAAACGTATCACAGATATATGTACATCAATGTTCATTGCAGCACTGTTCACAATAGCTGAGTTATGGAAATAACCTGGGTGTCCAACAACAGAGAAGTAGATAAGGAAAATGTGTATATGCTCAGTGGAGGGTTTTTGGTAGTTACAGAGAAAAAGAAGTTCTGCCATTTACAAGAAAATAGATGCAGCTAGAGATAATTGTAGCAAGTGAATTAAGACAATCTCAGAAAAAACAAATACCATATATTTTCTCCTATGTGGTTGACAGAATTTACATAGAATCATGTAGGAATATATGACTTGAAAGTCAAAGTGAAATTCTCTACTGGTGTAAGGTGTCAAAAGGGAGATGAGGGTCAGGAAGACAGGCAAGGAAACTGCAGTGGGAGTTGATGTGCTCAACATGCAATATATACCTATCTGAAAATGTAAAACCACTCAACAAGGTTTCTTTTCCAAAGACCTGAGAAGTATATATGTGTGCCAGTGTGTGTGTGTGTGTGTGTGTGTGTGTGTGTGCGTGTGCGTGTGTGTGTATACCCCTATGCCTGTGTATCTGTGTGTGAGAGAGAGTGAGTATATATGTGAGCATGTGTGAGAGTGTGTATGTCAGTGTGTTTGCCCGTGTGTATGTGTGTGTGTGTGTGTGTGTGTGTGTGTGTGTGTGTGTGTGTGTGTAGTTGCTTCTTTTTCTCTATCATATGAATGAGGACTCAGTGAAAACATGACCATATTCAAGGCAGGAAGAGATTCTACACCAGTAGTTTACTAGTACTAGAACTTCCCAGCTGTCATAATTCCAAGCAATAAACATCTGATGTAAGCAGGATGTCTTTTTTTTTCTGAAATGACAGAGTTTCTTTTATTTCTTTATTATTATAATTATTATTATTATTATTATTATTATTATTATTATTTTCTTTATTTACATTTCAAATGCTATCCCAAAAGTTCCCTATACCACCCCCGTGCTCCCCTACCCACCCACTCCCACTTCTTGGCCCTGGCCTTCCCCTGTGCTGGGTCATATAAAGTTTGAAGACCAAGGGGCTTCTCTTCCCAATGATGGCCAATTAGGCCATCTTCTGCTACATATGCAGCTAGAGACATGAGTTCAGGGGGTACTGGTTAGTTCATATTGTTGTTCCACCTACAGGGTTGCATCCCCCTTCAGTTCCTTGGGTACATTCTCTAGCTCCTCCATGGGGGGCCCTGTGTTCCATCCAATAGCTGACTGTGAGCATCCACTTCTGTGTTTGCCAGGCACTGGACTAGCCTCACAAGAGGGTCCCTTCAACAGAATCTTGTTGGCATGTGCATTAGTATCTGGGTTTGGTGGCTGATGATGGGATGGATCCCGGATGGGGTAGTCTCTGGATAGTCCATCCTTTTATCTTAGCTCTAAATTTTGTCTCTGTACTTATATCCTTCCATGGGTACTTTGTTCCTTATTCTAAGGAGGAATGAAGTATCCTCACGATGGTCTTCCTTCTTGGTTTTCTTGTGTTTTGTAAAATGTATCTTTTGTATTCTAAGTTTCTGGGCTAATATCTGCTTATCAGTGAGTGCATATCCAGTGACTTCTTTGTGATTGGGTTACCTCACTAAGGATGATATACTCCAGATATATCCATTTGCCCAAGAATTTCATAAATTCATTGTTTTTAATAGCTGAGTAGTACTCCATTGTGTAAATATACCGCATTTTCTGTACCCATTCCTCTATTGAGGGACATCTGGGTTCTTTCCAGCTTTTGGCTATTATAAATAAGGCTGCTATGAACATAGTGGAGCACGTGTCCTTATTACCAGTTGGAAGATCTTCTGGGTATATGCCCAGAAGAAGTATTGCTGGATCCTCCGGTAGTACTATGTCCAATTTTCTGAGGAATCACCAGACAGATTTCCAGAGTGGTTGTACAAGCTTGCAATCCCACCAGCAATGGAGGAGTGTTCCTATTTCTCCACAACCTCTCCAGCATCTGCTGTCACCTGAATTTTTAATCTTAGCCATCCTGACTGGAGTGAGATGGAATCTCAGGGTTGTTTTGATTTGCATTTCCCTGATGACTAAGGATGTTGAACATTTTTTTCAGGTGTTTCTCGGCCATTCAGTATTCCTCAGTTGAGAATTCTTTGTTTAACTCTGTACCTCATTTTTAATGTGGTTATTTGAATTTCTGGAGTCCAGCTTCTTGAGCTCTTTGTATATATTGGATATTAGTCCTCTATCAGATTTAGGATTGGTAAAAATCCTTTCCCACTCTGTTGGTGGCCTTTTTGTCTTGTTGACAGTGTCTTTTGCCTTGCAGAAGCTTTACAATTTTATGATGTCCCATTTGTCAATTCTTGATTTTATAGCACAAGCCATTGGTGTTCTGTTTAGAAATTTTTTCCCTGTGCCCATATCTTCGAGGTTTTTCCCCACTTTCTCCTCTATCAATTTCAGTGTCTCTGGTTTTATGTGGAGGTCTTTGATCCACTTAGACTTGAGCTTTGTACAAGGAGATCAGAATGGATCGATTCTCATTCTTCTACATGATANCCGCCAGTTGTGCCAGCACCATTTGTTGAAAATGCTGTCTTTTTNCCACTGGATGGTTTTAGCTCCCTTGTCAAAAATCAAGTGACCATAGGTGTGTGGATTCATTTCTGGATCTTCAATTCTATTCCATTGATCTACATGTCTATCGCTGTACCAGTACCATGCAGTTTTTATCACAATTGCTCTGTAGTACAGCTTAAGGTTAGGCATGGTGATTCCACCAGAGGTTCTTTTATTGTTGAGAATGGTTTTTGTAAGCAGGATGTCTTAGCATGTCAGCCCAAGCTGACTGATATGCACAATCTATATAGAACTTTTTCTTCTGTTTCTTGCTTTCTGTTGAGTGGACCACCGCACTTCCCTAGCATACTGCCCCCTCAGACCATCACAGTGCTCTCAGGGTCATGCATACTGCCCCCTCAGACCATCACAGTGCTCCCAGGGTCACAGAGATCAGATCATTTCCAGTTTCTCTCTTTTCTTCTCAGCCTCTCTTGACCTTGCACTTGGGCTTACATGGAATCTTATATCACAGTTTAGGTATGGTCCATTACTATGTATATGGCTTTGCCAAACTAATTGCTGCTCTCTTCAGTTTCTCTGTCCAGAGAAGTATAACCTGAGTGTTGGATTAATAATTTGGTATCATAATAAATAATATGAATGGGCCAAGGCTTAAAATTTTTATCACACAGTGACTGATAAATAATAGATGTTCAAAAACAATAATAAACCTGCTTTGTGCCTTCTGGAATATTTTCTTCACATTAGTATCTTTGGTCTTCTGTACACACCACAAGTGTCCCCTGGGCATCATGCTAGCAACTTGTCCACTCCAGCTGACTTCTCTTCCTGGGTTGTGTCTGTATATGTCACATCTTTGTCATACCAACTTATCCCTCCCTAAAGGGGGAAGGATTCTTCAATCTCTAAGACTGTGTAACAGAGAAAGATTGTCTATACTTGCAAGATTTTTCTAGTTCTCTAAGCAAATCTATAGCTCCTTTTTATATACTGGTTCATGTTTGGTAGCAGCTGGTAATAATAGTGTCATACTCTAGGCAACAACTTTGCTTGGGGGACCTGATTCTGATTGAAAACTTGTCTAGAGTTAGGTCTTTCCTAGTGGTCTCTAGGAAATCTGCCTTGGACTCTGTGCTGGGAGACAAGGTTGGTCTTTCCTAAACCATATCAGGGTACACTATCTCATCCTTTGCCTCTGTTTCCTTCCAAAGTACAAGCTTATACTGGGATGACACACAAGATGTAGCACAGTACCTGTAGCTGTGGATTCTTGTCCAATCTGGAAACCCACATCCCTTGCCAATCTATAGCTCCTTTTCCTAACAGCTGTGACTATACAATAGAATTACCATAAAACAAAACTTGGCAGAGGCACATTTAATTTACAGTGATTATACTATCTATTATGTAACACAGTTTTAAAGTACTACAAGCTCCCTGGAGAAGAGGAGAAAAAAAATATGTAAAGAGGACCCAACCCTCTCCAAAATCACATAATGACAAAAGAATCTCAGAAACCAAATACAATCCATAGCATAATAAATAGAGCATTTAAAAGTACTTAACATTCTTAAATTCCCCCTTTCATCTCCATCAGGAGCTAAGTTTATTTCTAGTAGAATATAAAAAGCATATATATATATATATATATATATATATATATATATATATATATTCTAAATTCTGAGAGACTGTTAGAACTGAATGGGACTCTTAACAGGAGAGTGTTTTAAGATGAATGTTTGGTGGTTTCCAACTGGATTGGATGAATCTTCGGTTGTTTTCAGTTCAATGACCAGCTGTGAGTCTAAGTACCATGCCTTTTTCCAGGGCGAGTCTAAGCCTCACAAGCACATACTCTCTGGGCTCTGGGCTCTGCTTTGTAGGTATGGGAAGCTGGGTAGTGTTGCTGGTTCCTCATTGACACTCTCAAGTCTCTCCTATGTGGGAAGGCTACCTTTCAGGAACAGGAGCTCTGAAGTTCTTTAGACCTGCTTGTTCTGGTCCTTGCTCATGACATCACTGTGTGTCTTGATTTTGTCATCTAGGGAATGGAGTGACTTAGGCACTGCAGACATATCAGGAGAAATTAATGAGATTTGTAAGTTACTCCTGTACTTAATACATACCAGCAGCTCTAATGTTCCTTTATGAGCTTCCTGCTAGCTTTCTGCTTTCTAGGCTGCATGGAAAAGCAATGGTTTCTCAATGGAAGCTTGTGCAAAGGTGTCTGTTGGGTAGCTCCGGGAGACCTCAGAGTTGAGAGGATCTTTTGGGAACTTTGAAAATGTTCCTTAAGGTAGATATCAGCTTGGGGTATGTGCCTATCTGAACTTCAGAGGATAAAGAGGATCAAATAGTGTGGCTCTGGGATTTTGGAGAAGTTCCTCTACACCCCATCACCACTTCTGTGTCCACTCCAGTGAGAATGTTGCAAGGTGTGAGTAGAACATCATGAACCTAAACTGAAGGCAGAACACCCTGCAGAACTACTACTGAAGATCTCCCCAATACTCTGGCTTCCTGATGGTGATAACATGTGGGCTGTGGAAAGACATTAAGTACAGTTACACTTGAACCTGTGGTCACTCTCAGGCATAGTCCACATTGCATGGCTTTGGCAATCTCAAGGAAAGGAGGGCAATCTTTACTTCCTATTAGTAGCTTGCTTAGCAAACTTTATTTCCAAATGGCCTTTATTGAGCTCATTGTGACACCAAGTTCTCCCAGGTTGTGGAGACACACCCCAGGACACATACAAGAGAAAAATAGCCAGGACTCTTTACTGCTTCAGAGTCGGTATATTTTTCTTTTCTTTCTTTCTTTTTTTGATCATCTCCCCCCACCTTTGGATTTCATGCTAGAGGCTTAACACTGTGTGGGAAGGGAAAGATTCACCTTCGAAATGCCAGAGATAGACATTCATACAGGGCTTCAACAGCTGGTCCACCTCTGTGGACAGGGAGGAGAAACTCTAGCTAAATGAGATGTACCATGTGTGGAATGGGACAGCTGGAAGCATTCCTCCCCTCAATCCTGGTGTTGTATTTTATGTCACCTGCATGGTGCTCTTCAGTGCTTCAAGGAACATAAAGAGCTTTGCGTCATTCTCTATGTGATGTGACCTTCACACTGCGGACTTAGTCACTTATTTATAATCATTCCTTTCTATATTAGACCAGATGCAGATACTTATCAGTCTATATTTATTATATGATATTACATATATATCCTGCTTCTGGAGATAACATGAAACCCAGCTTGTATAGTATAGGATGATTATGGAACATTTTAGCACATATTTTATTCTGAAATATTTTCATTAAATACATAGGGTTAGGATACAGATACATATTAATAATAAAGATGATATTACATATTCTTTTAAAGTTCATTATTGCAATCTGTTTTGCAGAGGGAGTCTATGAGCTACATTACATAGTAATGCATTGGAACCAAGTATCTAGGCTCTAAATCCTGGATTCTTCATAATTCCATTTTGCTTCCTACAAATATATGCAAGCAGAGGTATGGTATTTAAAGATTATTGCTGAAATATCCAGGGCTGTATGTAGTATGAATTCCAAAAAAATCTTGCTGACCCCTGGGTTGCATATATAAGTGAGAGGGGAAATAAATCATCCTTTCTGCCAGGAAAGCTCTGAACTCCAAACCTTTCCTCATCTTAATGAAGTGCCAGCATGGGCACATAGGTTAACCCTTGCAGGGCAGCTCCACAAATGCTGTCTTGTTCTTCCTTTCCCCTGTTGCTGTAGAGTTGGCATCCTTTACCCGAAAGTACTACCTGGCTCCTTGTCTCTGGCTTTTCTGTTCTTTTGTTACAGTTTTCGAGACAGTCTTGCTCTGTGGAATAAGCTAGTTTGAAACTCACCACCCTGGTGGGCTTAAACATGTGGCAATTCTCCTGCCTCAGCCTCTAACATGATGGGATTACTGACTTTCTGATTTTTTTTTTTTTTTAAATTTCTCCTTTACTCCTTTCTGCTCAGCAACTGTTATGCTTATATTCATTCTCAGGGGTCCTCAGGGCTGGTCTAGGGAAGTCCATAGGTAGGGCCAGGCTGTACACCATACTGTCTTGTTATACTAAACATACACCATCTTGCTTTGTTGAGCTATAGGCACAGCTGAGAAGCAATAGCATCATTGAGATCATCTGTCTTGGACACAAGGGAAGCTTTACTCTGTTAGATTCTTACAATTCAGGCCTCACCTCTGACTACCAGGCCAAGGCTGAGGCTGGCTTCTTGGCCTCCAGGATCTTTCTGGTCAAATATAGATCTGATATGGATGGGGTAGGCTCGCATGATAAAAATAAGGTTGAATCTCACATCTGATTGCTATGGCTAGAGAAAGAGCTACTATGGAAAGTGGTGGCAGTCCTGTGACAGAGACCTGCTTTACCCCCCAGAGCCGCCATTTTTACCCATTGTCTCACTGGGACCTTTTGAGGATTCAGTCAATACTAAAAGTTAAAAGAGAAGGAGCAAATCTAAAAAAGTGGGGGCAGGCAGGAAAGGAGGGGATGGGGAGGAGAAAAAAATACATATGCAAACTTTGGGATGTCATGTTCCTGTAAAACATGGAAGTCTCATCTGAAGATAGAAAGGAGAAAGGCAGAGAAATCCCACAGATGATAGAACTCCATGTTTTTCTTTTGCACAAACACCAAATGTGTGGAGAAAATGCAGATCCTATGGGTGGAATAAAAATAATGAAGAAGCACTATGTTTACAAAATAATCACAGAGGGTGATTAGAAGACAGAGGGAGGAGAACCTAAAAGAAGAGAAGAGAGAAGGAAGGGGGTAAAGGATGGAGCAGGTGAAGAAGAGGAGGTGGGGATGGGGGCGGGAAGAGAAATGAGAGCAATAAAGAGAAGGACCCAAAACTGAATATGGACTTGGAAAGACCATGACAGACAGAAACCTATGGTTCCATTCTGAGATCATCTTCACTGTGGGTGTGTGGGTGTTATTAGACAAGAGGAGGTGGCCCTGGCCATTGTGAAACTATTATTATATAATTATGTCTAATAACAGTAATTCTCTGGGCGAGGTCACTGCCTGCATTGAAGACGGACTCTGATTTGATGAGTCTGTCTCTCCTTGTATTCATGCTGCCTGACAGAGGGCCAGGGTGGCAGGGGAGCCCAGGGAGGAGGAATGAAAGGAAGGGAGAATGAAACTACACATTCCCACTCCAGCTTTCCTGAATAGCCACTGCTTCAGACTCAATCACATTCGATTATGCCCATTTATAATTCTCTCAGTCATTGCCTTGTCTCTCCATTAATTATGCCGATTAGCTTGAACTATTGTTGATGTTAATTAGACTTTGAGAAATGTGTTTGGGCTGACCACTGGTTGGTGTTCAGAAGGGGGTGAAATGGTAGAAGGGAAATGAGGAAAATACAAGGGCTTTGTCTGTGTGATATGAGCCAGCATTACGGCTAGAGATGCCTGATCTTAATGATAGAAGGACAAAAGACCAACGGGCCACCACTAGTCCTCTCTAGGTAACTCTTTGCTATCCCTATGACTTTCTTTATTCTCATTTTCCCCTGCATATCTAGAGCACATTTCCATCTCTATGCATGTGTTTACTTTGTCCCTAGCTCCTGAGACATTCTCTCTCTATTTTTCTCCTCAACCCAATCGCAAAGATCTTCAAGGTCTACTTGGTAACCCCATCTTTTCTATGTTAGTTGGCTTTCTATCCCTGTAAGAAAATGCCGTGTCAATCAGATTATTAAGAGGAAGGTTAGTATGCGGTTCTGTGTTTATGCCTATGGCAGGGTTGACTCTTGTTTTGGGGGCCATGGCAAAGCCATCAGGGCAGGAATACACAGAAGAGGGAGAAGAGTGACAACAGGCAGTCAATATCTCTTTGAGAACACACCTTCAAAGATAGTTGCCTAATTTTCTTTCACTAATCCTCACCTCCTAAAAGGTTCTACTACCCTCCAACATTGCTGTAGACTAGTGGCTGCATCTGGTACACTATCCTTCGTATGACATTTAAGATCTAATGTATAGCAACCTCCAAGTTTCCTTCTCCACTCTAGTTCCAGCAAACAGCTCTCACTTTGAATTCTGCTGTTTTTGCAGGAGAGTAGCTTCCTTAAGAACACAGATTTAGAGTTGTAAAAACCTGCCTTGGATCTTGATTCTGATACTGATGGCTGCTTGATGTTTGACAAGTTACTTAACTGTGCAAGCTTGTATTCTCATCTTTCTAGTGTTGAAACAGCAATATTTTCTCTTAGTGAATTAGAGAGCCGGACTCCTGTCTCAAGAAACTCCTCTCTAATTTTGCTCTAGGCTGAGAATATACAACATAAAACATAAAAATTGGAGATACACTATACTAGATTTGAGTTTCCTCATGTACACCAGAAAGCCACTAAAGGGATCTAGATATGAGAATGTGGAGTTCATGATTGTGATTTAGAACAATTGTTGTGGGAAGCTTTGTTGGAAACTAGAAAAATAAGAAAACCCCTAGCATCTTAGAATATGGCAGGGAAGAAAAAGCTGTGAACAGAAAGCTTGTGGCTAGGGTAGGGCAGGTGTGACAGACTAAAGGGGAGGTGAAGATAGAAAATGATGGTAACATGAAAGTGAATGAAGATTTCACTGAGTTGGTTGATATATTCTGCCAATCACTTGGAAGCACTGGGAGAAGAAGTAGAACACCTAACACAACATTGGAGCTGTTCTGGACAAATTAGGTAGAAATGACCTCAAGGCCTAATATCAAGCAGAGAGTGACATAGACACTCAATCCAGAGCTACTCCCACTAGTCTCGTTTATGTACACTGGATGGTTTGAAAGCCAAAACATTACAGAGGTAGTCAATGCCACAATGTAGATGGAATCACAAAGGAAGCATGAGGGGTTTTATCTGAATGGGCTAAGAGTAGAACCTTGGGCAGCAGAGATGGGGAGAAAATCCGAGAAACCCGGATGGAGATGAGTTCAGACAGGAGCTGTCAGAGAATGAGTTGGTACAAAGAAGGTTGTGGTCAAGGACACTAAATGCTACACAAATCATTTAGCAGGACAGCTGTGAAACCTGACCATTGGCTTTGCTTGGTACTGTGCTACAGGAAAGTGCAGGTAATTCTGACAGATTTTCCTCAGCTATAGAGCTGGACAACAGCAGATAATTTGGTGATATTTGACAAAAATAAGCTAGGGACGCAGAGATTATACCTTTTGTCCCTCCGATGACTATCCCAGGCCTCTGAGATTTTCCTTCACTTTTTTCTGGAAAACACTTGGGCAATACAAATAACTAAATTCTTGATTTGGCTAAGTAGAACACTTGTTTAATTTGTGTATCAAACTAGCAGGCTCTATGAGCAGTGTATCAAGTTGGTACTGAAGAACTATGGAACCCCTGACATTGGGGTTGCATGGGAAAAATAGGCTTGGTGAACAAAGAGCCACGCACCTCCTATTGTTACTCTAATGATGTTGCTGATATTAGTTGAGTCAAGGCAGTCTACAAAAGAGCAGAAGTTCAAGACTCCCAAGAAAACAGATCTCTCCTTCCTCTGGACCCATTGCAATAAATGATGCTGCTACTCCCGTTTAATGGCCATTTGTATCAAACCACGGTGAAAGGCATGAGAATTCCGGAGACCGCACCTTGAATATAGAGGGGGGAGCAGTCAAAGTGAAATGCAATGCAAGTGTTTTACCTGTCTGCAATGAGCCCAGCTGCTGAGCAAATCCAATATACCAGGCAGTCTTCATACAACATCTTTCTTATTAATAATGTAAGCATGATGGAGGTTGCTATTGATCTTCGATACCTAAATCTTACTTCTCTATGAATAAAAAATGTAATCAGATCTCAGAAATAAGCTAAAGACCACTGCCTGGGTCTAAATGACAGGGATAAATTAGAGTACACTGCAGAAAACCGAAAAAATGTTAATGGACGGCAGTTCCAGTTTACTTCCCAGCTGGCTTAGGAGAACTGAAGACTGGAGTGATTGGAGAGCCAACAGAGAAGCTCCCTGACCCGGGGCTCTTTGTAACCAGCAGGACAGCACCAGATCCATCACTGTCTAGGTCCCTGTAATGATAACAGTGAAGCTGTTTGGGTTTGACATACTTCCTGTCTTCTGCTTTTATGAGTGAGAGTATATCGCAGGGGAGGGGACAGTTACAGCTTTTCTATTTTTACTAGGATTTAAGGTATTGGATAAAATCAAGTGTGATATAAAATCAGGAAATTAAACAGTAAAATATCAATGAGAATGGTTGAAGTAGACATTGCCAAGAACCTAAGCTATGGTATCTACGCTTGCTGGATGTGCATTTAGTACCGTGATTCATTACATCTGAAAAATGCTAGTGTAGTAGGCTACAACCTCTGAGCCTGCCCACGTTTTCTCTGTGACTCTTAATGTTCTCTGTGGTGAGAATTTTGGTTTCTTTAGAAATCCAGTTATATTATATGACTACGTTTTTGTTTCAGTCCCCGGTTTGGGATATGGGGCTGCCTCAGATTATCCATAGCTGCTAACTATGTTAGTCTCATGTTCTAGGAGGGGTGAGATTTTTGGCCAGCGGCAGATAGTTTGTGTTTGGAATGCGGAGGGCTTTTGAGGGGGTGTCAATGGGAGAGCCTGGGAAAGCCTGTGGTGGTTGCTGCTCCCACTGCTGCTGCCCCTGCCTCTGGTCCCCTACCATTGCTGCCCCTTGCTGATCCTGGTGGTTGTTGTGGTGGTTTGTCAAGTGGACATGAGCAAAGAGATGAGAAGAAGAAATTGGAGATGTCCTGACGATGAACACTGGATTTGCCTCAAGGAACTCTATGCCCCTAAGCAGCAGGAGGTAGTGTAAAAAGGTCTGTGCCCCTTTCCCCCTCTAACCTTCTTTCTCTCCTGTCTGGGTTGAAGGTTTGGAAATGATGGAGGTGGTGAAGGCTTGTAGCTATAAGAACCCAATAAAGTAGACCAAAAATTATACCTACTTCCCTTCCCCTCTGTGCATCTAAGTCTACAGTTGCTGTCCTTGGCTTGGTTTTGATGGCTCTCTGCCACTCGGGATAGAGGAATGTAAAGAATATGAAACACTTCTTAGCTTAGCCATCACTACTTCCAGAGGTAAAGTAGAAATGTAAAGTGTTATTGGCTTTGCTGAATTCCAGGCCAATTCTTAGTTTCCATGGTGACCTTGGAAGAATGGGGTCCTTTCAGAAGGAACACGATCTCAAGACACTTTTCTAGTTTTTTTTTTTTTTCCCCTCTAAATTAAAAATACCAGGTACAACTCCTCTTTTCCTGCCTTCCTACCGTTCTACACCTCTCATTTTGCTTCATTCATTCCTATAAGATTCACCCTTTCAGCTGTTCCTTGTCACTGACTCTTCTCCTCTGACTAGACAAATGTGCCTTTCTCCCCACTTCTGCTACTGACACAGACAGAGCAGACTCGAGGACGTGCAGAGCTGCTTTGCATCCTTGGTATTTTGTACAACATTAACCGTTGACCTTGGAGGAGTCACTTCTCCACAGCCCGGAGAGGAGGCTAGGTACTTCTTAGGGTGCTATCTCTGAGTCTCAGTCCACATCTAAGAAATAGGCGTTTATTTCACAATCTCTTTGCAATCATTCTTTCAAAAGTCATAATTACTTTCTAATTACAAATCCTATAACTTTTTTTTTCTCCGTAATTATCCTACTTGACCTTTGGGACAACATTTAATTCTTGATTTAGTTTTCTTTTTCAGCTCTCAGCCTTTTCTTGTCTGAGAAATCAAAGCTGATACTGGTTCTCTACCTTGCCTTCTTTCCATATTGTCAAATTTTTAAAAAGTAAAAGTATTTACAGCACAATAAAATAAGAAATAGAGTCCTTCCTTCTTTCTGAGGCAGATTATTCATCTATCTATCATCTATCTATCTATCTACATTTCTATATATTTATTTATAATCTATTCATGTATTTATTTGTTGCCTTGATCTCACTGTGTAGCTGAGGATACCTTGATCTCCTGTTTTTCCAAATGCTGAGATAACAGATGTGTGCTACCATGCCTACCAAGAATGTAATTATCTCAAAATGTTGGTGTTCCAAATGCAGACATTATTACATATGCCAGCAAGATTTCGCTGAAAGGACCCTGATATA
>NC_034597.1:62360332-62363107 GCF_900095145.1 Mus pahari
GTATCATTACATATGAACTAGATCTCATTCTGCTTCTTGTTTATCTTATTTTCAATTGCAGAGAAGCCAGCCATGCTGAGCCCATTTTTCCAGCAGTTGATTTCATGCCTCTCTTCTGCTGAAAGATGGGTGTTTTCTGAAAGCTGGATTTTTCTAGAACAAAGTCTGAATGGATCCTACGTACCCAAGATTTAGACTCATTGTAACATGACATTACATCTCCACAATATATTAAAGATGCAGAGGAAACAGATTTTTTCTACTGTATCCCAAACCTGGAATTTATCTCATCCAAGTTTAGAGAATGTGATTTATCTGGGGTTGAGTCTGGTTAGTCCTTGGGTGGGAGGAAAACACACTCTACTCCTTCTGCAGGTAGGTTGTGGACAACTGGGAAGAGAAGTAACAAGCAAAAGATTAACAACAGTGGAGAGGGGAGAAAACCACCCAAGCAGGATATAAGATAAGTGGGTAATAAGTGTATAAAATAACGACTGGGCAGAACAAAGAAAAACCAATGTGAACCCAGTGGAAAACGCCTTTGCACTACACATGGCAGGCATTCAGCTTGCGTATGCACTCTGCTATGCAGGACACAGACTGAGAAACTTCTGAAGCTAGCAAATAGAATCTGATAAAGATATTTAAATGCACATTCTCAGATTAGTTGGAGGCAATAAGAAGAAGGCTGCAAAAACACACCCGGAGAAGTTAGTGAAATGCTTTTCTGGAGGAGATATTGTCTCTCAGGTACATATTGATATTTTTTTTTATTATTCCTTGGAGGTAAATAATTTAAAATCTTTATTAGAACATCTTTAGCGTCATAATTTATAGAACTCTTCTGTAGGATATGTTTGGTTCACTTTATGTCATTTTGTTAGATTAGATGGTAGGATAATATATGTGTAGCTCTTACAGAAGAACATGGGTTTAATCTTCTCCAATCATCATTTTATTAACTTTTGAAGATCCAGGGCATAAAACAAGTCATCCAGATATTGTTATTGATTATGACCTTGACTGAGTTTACCCCTTCATTTCTGAGAATTGCTGTCATAATGCAGACTCATTTCAGAATGGGATCTAAATCAAGGTTAACCTGCCCAGCAGTGTCACAAACTCAAATGCTGTCTGGCTTGTTTTCTTCTGTGTCAAAGGCAATGCTAGCTCACTAAGTCCCTTTCCTTTGCCCGAGATGACAGGAAATTGGGTTTTCTCAGTGTTCCCGTGGTTAGACCAAGATGTGTGGTTACTTGGGTTAATGAGCTGTAGCGTAAGTGTGTGAATCAATCTGCGCCAAAGGATAAAAGAACAGCGAGGCTTGCATCCATTCATTTGCTTCTCATGGAAACACAAAACAAGATGACAGAGCTAGGTGTTGGAAATGGCTCGGACCCTTGAGACATCATTTGAAGGGTTTTGTACTGGGGAGATACAGTTCTCCTTTACATGGAGAAAAAAAAATCTTATGAATCAAGTGACAGGGATTTCTGGGTTTGTTACTGCAGCGTTACCTAAACCTCAGACTTTGAAGATATTTCCTTTCTAAACTGGGCATAGTAAAATTATACATGTTTTATATTTTAAAGGTGCAAGTCAACATACAAGGTTAAGGGTTTTATTATAGCATTTTCATATATATATATATATACACATATATATACACATACATATATATGCATACACATGTACATGTACATATACACATCATATTCATATACATAATATTCATCACATATATCATATGCATATATGTATACATATACATTATATACTTACACATATATACCATATATATCATATACATCTTATATATATATATATATACATACATATACATAATATACACATATACACATATATTCTTGCCAGACCCTTTCATTCATTTCACTCATCTTGCTCTAATTTCACATGCATACTGTCATTCTTTTATCACTTTTCCTCTCCTTTATGATCTCTTCTTTCCCTTTCATGGTTCCTTTTAGTTATATGACTTACACACAACAACACACATGTTCAGATGCACACGCAAACACGCTAATCTAGATTTTTCATATTAGAGAAAAATGTATCTGTCTTGTGTTGTTTTGATTTCATATAACACAGTGATGACTGTTTGGAGCAGATAAAAGGAACTTGTTTTAAGGACTGCCATTTTAACTTCAAACTCCATTTTACCTAAGCTGACCAACTTCCTTTCTAAGCAAGAAATATTCCTGCAAACCATCTGTTACCAACCCCCTCACTAAGGAACAATAGTTATACCAAACACAATGCCTATTACTAACAAAAGAAAGAGCAAATGAATTTGATTGGTTAACTTAACAATTCAGTGTCAGTTGACAATGATGGAACACTTGGTAAGTCCCTAATCTCCCAGTACTGACTGGTAAAAATTATAACTGTAACTTGGCTCAGATGTTTGCAGGTTTTATATGTTTATAAACCCTGGTAAAGCACCTACTTGGGTCTGCCAGAACAAACAAGGCTCCCTGAGTCCTTGTCTGGGGATGCTGATGGGTCAGTGGCTCGGCTTATGTGGTGGGAATAATAAAAGATCTTGCAGTTTCATGAGCCCACTGATGCTTCTTTTTTTCTGTTTTCTCATGGTGTACAGTGGAAATGGTGTAACAGTTTCCAGTTGCATCCATTTTCCCACCAGTCATGATTTCAGTTTTTTTTATCAAATGAAACACCATTGTGTAAATGGGTCCCTTTTTATATATTGACCTGTCAATGAATCTCTAAGCTGGTTCTACTTCTTTTTTTTTT
>NC_034597.1:62363118-62367818 GCF_900095145.1 Mus pahari
TGGTGCAGACCAGAAGGGGCTTGTGCCCCTGGTCAGGCCGATTCTCTGCTGTCCTAGTGCTCTCAGGTCCCGTGCTCAATTGGGTTGGAGCAGATGTTGTGTTCCACTCACCAGTGATCCTAAGATTGCTTGGGCAATCTGCTAGGGACCGTGGGGGTGTCCACCGAATCCACGCCCTAGGTAATCCAGTGCTGGTGCAGACCGGAAGTGATTTGTGCTCCTGGTCAGGCTGGTTATCTGCTGCCCTAGTGCTGTCTCAGGTCCCCTGAGCAATTGGATTGGACCGGAAGGCACTGGTTCTACTTCTTATCGATCAGAAGAGTATTTCAATAAGCATAGATATGTGAGTATCTCTGTGGCATGTTGACTTCATATGCACCCGTAGGGCAGAATAGCTGTGTCAAATGGTAATTCAGTTTTTAGATGAGCATACCCAGTGATTTTATGATGTTTATCTTTATACACAGTAGCTGCAACAGTTTCAATTCCTATCAGCAGTATGCTGGCTTCTTGTTCCTCAGCACTTCATATTGCTGCTTCCTGGGCAATAGCCATTGTGACTCACCTAAAATGGAATCCCAAAGCACTTTGTTCTGCACTCCCTTGCGAGCTAAGGATGTTGAAATCTTTTCCCCTCAAATATGTTTTGGACATTTGAATTTCTTCTTTTGAGAATCATCTATTTAATTTATTAACCCATTTATTGATTGGGTGATTTGTTCAGAGGTGTTTAATTTTTGCCTTTCCTATGTTTTAGGTATAGAGCCTAATTCATAGTATTTTTCTCATTCTTTAGACTATCATTTTACTTTGTGAAAATTGTACCATTTTTGTGAAAAAATGTTAAAGTATTTTACCTGTTTTCTAACAATTTCTCAAGTTTAGTTCTTAATTTTTGAATCCACTTTGAATTTTTTTGTGCTGGTCAGTTTTCCTATCACCATTTAATTTTTCAATGTATATTTCTTAGCACAAGTTTTCATAGCACCTTTCCCCCTCAAAGTATATTCATGATACCTTTGTCAAAAATTAGGAGGCTCCAGCTATGAGAGTTTATTGCTCGGCCCTCTGTTCTATTAGACTTGGTTGATCTAAATAACTTTCTGTGCCAGTGCAATACTGTTTTTGTTACTGTGGGTTGGTATTGTGGTTTTAGATCAGATCTGATGATTCCTCTAGAATTGTTGTATTTGCGTAGGATGATTTTGGTGAGTCTTCGTGTTTTGTTTTTTTTTTTCACATGCATAAAAATGTTAAGATGACTTTTCCTGAAAATTGTAAAGATTTGTAAAAAATGCAATTGGAATTTTGATAAAATGGGAATCAAATCTGTAGATTACTTGTGACAATGTAGCCACTTCTTCAATACTTTTTTCCTGCCAATCCATAAGCATGGAAGTATTTTTCATCTTCTAATGTCTTCTTCAATTTCTTATTCTTCGTGCTGAAGTTTTCATTGCAAAGATCCCTCAAGTCCTTAATTAGGTCTAGTCATGGGCATTACAATTTCTTTTAAGCTATTGTGAATGGGATTTTTTTTCTTATTTCTTTCCCAGTAAGTGTATAGAAAAATATTTATGTAGAGCAAAACCTGGTGCTAGGCACCATAAGAGAGAGATATATGAAGGTCTATTCAATTTTGTACTTGACTTTGATGAACATAAAAGTCTAGCAAGATAATTAACTAAAGATCAGGCGTTACCTCAGTGGTAAGTATACAGTTTAGTATTTTCAGTCCTATGTGAAAACTAAAATGAATGATGTCATTTGTGTCAATATGGCTGGGAACAAAGGTCATCGGGTTAAGTGAAATAACCTGGACATAGACAATCAAATTCCATATGCTCTTGTTTATATGTAGAAACTAGAAATAGACAAATCCGTGGCAGCAGATGATAAAATATGGGAAGTTTGAATGATGGAGAAATGATACTTTGATGATCCAGGGATGCAGTTGTATCCCTGGAAAAACTTTTAATATTCTGTAGATTAGACAGATAACATGATTGACAACCATTAACAGTGTGTTTCAAAATATCTAATAGATAATATTTATCAGAATGGTCCCAACAAACAAGAAAATGACAAATAACTGAGGTGATCTGATCATTACTCATGATATACAGATATTGAGATGATCATACTGACTCTATGAATATATACAGCACTTGTGCATCAGTAAAAAGGTAAAAAGTAAAAGAAAAGTAATATATACAGGAGATAGTAAAATTATTTTCACTCTGGTAGAATGTGTGTGTGTGTGTGTGTGTGTGTGTGTGTGTGTGTGTGTGTGTGTGTTTGACACAGAGAGAGAGGAGAGGGGGGGGGAAGTGTCATTTATATACTATGAAGTTCTAACAGAAATTGTTCCCTTCTTGAATTTGTCCCATTTCCTTTTATCTTGTTAAAAGTTTATCATTAACACTCAAGATTCCTGACAAGGAATAGCACCAGAGAGTGGGAAATATGGATGGAACAAACAATCATACCAAGCTCTCAGCTGAGTGTGCACTGAGAATGCCTTGCGGATGATGTTCATTACAGTGCAGCATGCCTGCTGGATGAGGACTCTAGGGATGGATATATTCAAGGCTTAAGTATCCAGAATAGTTTTGTGTCTGCTGAGCAATTGGTCTGTTTTGTCAAAGGGACAATATGAATTACATAATTAATCAGGTTTTTCTACTCAGATTTTCCACTGAAAGCTTAGAGCCAAATCCATGATTCGTCTGTTACCAAGGCATGAGAGTTTATAGGCTGTGCACTACCATTCCATTTCCCCATCCCTAGTTCTGCTTTTTGTATCTACACCTTTCTTCCACTTATACATTTAAAGCATGTTTATTTATTTTATATCCCTATAAGTTTCTTCAAATCCATTTTGAAAGTAGTTAAGGGAAACATAAAGAAAGGCAATGTTATATATCCATGATGAGGCAGCAC
Source organism: Mus pahari (assembly GCF_900095145.1). Classification (NCBI taxonomy): domain Eukaryota; kingdom Metazoa; phylum Chordata; class Mammalia; order Rodentia; family Muridae; genus Mus; species Mus pahari. The sequence continues at coordinate 62,366,062 of NC_034597.1, forward strand.
TGTACTTGGGTGCATGAGAGGAAAGATAAAGGAAGAAAAAGAGCAAGAAAAAAAACCCACTCAAATGTTATATAGTCCCTGCCATCAAGAAACTTGAGGAGTGATGACCCAGAGTTCCATACAAAGCCCTGGTGCCATTGGTTTCTCCCATCTCTGAATTCTGGCAGCACTTAGAGTCATTAACACCCAATTTAACACTTGATGATATATTTCCTGGCACTGTCTGCTTATTGTTTTTGTTGTTGTTGTTGTTGTTGGTTTTGGTTTTGTTTTTTTGCAAGACAGGGTTTCTCTGTGTAGACCTGGCTGTCCTGGAACTCACTTTGTAGACCAGGCTGGCCTTGAACTCAGAAATCCGCCTGCCTCTGCCTCCCGAGTGCTGGGATTAAAGGCGTGCGCCACCACTCCCAGATTGCTTATTGTTTTATGTTGCTGAATGTTGCCCTCTGGGCAGGACCTTGTGTTAACTTCTTCCATCTTCTCATCCTGAAGAGTAGAGGGGTTCTGAGATTGATTGATTGATTGATTGATTGATTAACTGATTGATTGATTAACTGATTGATTGAAAAATCCAACCATTCTACCAAAAAGAATTACCAGGACCCTTTAAAATATAATCTGTGGTGCATATAACCCTTTGATCTGCTTGTCACCCAGTGGTGTCTGCTGCTCAATTTATCCTTGCAGCATGCCAAGATCTAATGAATTATCCCATTTTTCAGACATTTGCTTATTGTTCTCTGTATTCCAGAGAGCATACACTATTGTATGTTTTCATGTGAATAAACAAATAAGACCATTGCCCTGACAGTGTATACAAGCAGGTAGTTATGTTTTTGAAGTCTGGGAAGTATACATAGAGCGTGAAGTACAATGATAAGTAAGTAGGGTAGTGTGTTAGAAACAAGTAAATGCTATAGAAAACTTAACACAAGAATAAGGGGATTTTAAGTGGTTTCCAAGAACAGGATGGTACGATTATTTGTACAATGGTAGAGGTAGAGTCAGCCAGATTAGACCTTTAATTGAAAACCAAAAGGTACTGAGGGAGTGAAATACACTCCCTTTTGTCTAAGGAGAGCTTCTGGACTCATCTTGAAGCAGAAATATGCCTGGAAGACTCAAAACAAAATAAAAAGTTCAGTGTGATTGGAGTAGTGACACAGGAGAGACAGTAATAATGAAACTGGAGTTACACAAGGGATTCGGATTGGGAATGTCTGTGTGCTTCTGGGTTTCAGGGTTCCTTCTCATAGGGTGGGAAGCCACTGGTAGAAAACATGCTTTGTTGAAAACATGCTTCCTGTTGAAATCAGACAGGAATGGAGAACTGGTAAAAGTTAAGAGACCACCTCGAAACATATGACAACCACCCAGGTAAGCAGCCATGGTAACTCATACCAGGAATGAGAGTTCCAAAGTGGTGGAAATGGCCATATTCTATAATTTTCAAAGATAGAATAGATAATGTGTGTTCGTGATTTGGATACAGAATGTGGAAGAATGGAGTTATGGCTGACTCTAGAGATTTTGGCTAGAATAAACAAAATAAAGGAGTTGCCTTTTGCTTGGCTGGAGAGAACTCTGAAATGTACAAATTGCAGAAAGGAGATAAAAGGCTTGGTTTGGGGCACAATATTAACATGTCAGTGATATATACATATAGGGACTGGATGTACTAGTCTGTTGGTGAATTGCTTGCGAGAGAGAGAGAGAGAGAGAGAAAGAGAGAGAGAGAGAGAGAGAGAGAGAGAGAG
>NC_034597.1:62367908-62381532 GCF_900095145.1 Mus pahari
AGAGAGAGAGAGAGAGAGAGAGAGAGAGAGAGAGAGAGAGAGAGAGAGAAGGAATGCAAACATCACCTTGGAAATCTTGGAATATAGCCACCATGTAAAATGTATAAGACTGTAGGCTATGAAGGATTAGCTCAAAGAGACAAAGAACCAAAAGATGTTCCTGTGACACTTCATCATTAGAAGGGTACAGATGAAGAGAAGTGACCTCCCCCTTCCCCATAAGGTAGCTGAAATGTATGGTCAGTGAGGCTGGAAACAGAGTATCAGGGGACAACCAGAAAGGAAAGAGGGAAGCAATGATAGACAAGTGGAGGGTGCTTCCTTCAGGCTACCATAGATGAGGACAGAAAATTGATTTAGCAATGCAAAGGTCACAGGTGACCTTGAAAAGTCCAGTTTCAGTGGACTGATGCAGCCAAGAGATTGATCAGAATGACTTTAGTAAAATGGTAAAAGGGGAACTGGAAGGTAGAGTAGAGGTAACTTTTTCAAGGATTTGGCTGCAAAGGGGAGAGAAAAAGTAGGTTAGGTACTGGCAAGAAAGTGAGAAAGTAAGTTTTGGTTTTTTCTAAAGATGAGAGAAATAGCAACAGAGCAATATTTTTGCATATTGATAGAACTGTTTCAGGAGAAAATGAAAAAAAAATCAATGATGCGGGGGTAGGGGTGCATAACAGTGGAAGTAATGCCCTTGAATATTCAAGTGAGAACTGGAAGCAGTGTAGACGTGAACTGTGGAAGGGCAGAGACCTTGAGATTAGGATTAGGCAGGTCTATAGAGCATGAGAAGACAGCCAATTGCTGCAAAGGAGAAGTTACACATTTAGTGTAAAGTGAGTGTGCCCCTCCCACCAAAGTTCCAGTTGGAGCCTTAGTTCATGGATGTTAGTGTAGGAAGGTGAATCGTTTAAGGTGTAATAGGCTGTTTTGTGTGGGACTGGCCTGGCTATTGTGAGAACAGACTATAATCCATCAACATAGGTCTTGTGGTTTTGTTCACTGGTCTTCTGCTTCCCGGTAAGTTATAATACAGCCTGAGATCCTTACCAGAGGTCAGGATCTGGCTTTTGTACTTCTAGTCTCCAAAATTATATACTAAATGAACCTCTTTCATTTGCAAATTACCCAATCTCTATCATTTTATTACAGCATGGAAAAATATATTGACAGCACACAATATATATGAGAGGTAGTTAGGGCATCCACAGGCCTTTTACTGATAAGGAAACTGAGGTTTGAAGAACAGAAATGACTTGCTCAGATCGTACCCAGACTGGCGCCTGTGAAGTGTTGATACCAACATCCAGGCCTGCGTCTTTCTGCATCTAAGTCACAGTAGCATCATTGATTTTTGCATATGAGGAGGATGGCTCATTGCCCCTCAGACTTGGGTTCAGAAAGAACAGCCAAGTTTCTCCTCAAAGAGGCAGCAGCTGAGCCAGAAATAAAGAGAGAACGGGGAGGCGAAAGTTGTAACAACTAGATATCTCTTCTCCCTTCCTATCTAGGTGCTGATTCTGAGTAATCACAAGAGTAGGACAACATAAAGCTTCCAAAAATCTCTCCATTAGGAAGAGAAGTAAAAACTTCTGAGTTTTCACCACTAGAATCATTTTTATAGTCTAGAATAACCTGATCACACAAGGAGATAGAGATAAAAGATTATTGACCTAATGTCATCTGATATCAAACCCTGTACATCTTACATGATCTGGAGTAGAGGAAATAAGTATAATCAATGTGCACTCCACACCCTCCCTGTTTACTAGTCTCTTATGGCTCACTATTACTAACTTATAAATGAACACATTACTTAAATTATCTCTCTACTCATAGTACAGTAGATGATGGTTAATGTAGAAAATGACAACTGGTCCAAGTGTAGAGAGTGACTGTGAAGTGCTTAGTCACAAATGAGACATTTGTATCGTATACTTTCTCCCCCAGGTCTCAAGGACCATTGAAAAAGAAGGGGCAGAATGACCAGAGCAGCTGTGGTTGCCTGTACAAGTGAGGTTAAGCCAGTCAGCATTCCTTCATGGAGTCCTAAGTAACTTCTCTGGAAGGAAAGAAAAGAACATAGATTTCTCCCAAAGCTTCTAATTCCATGTGTGACCCTAAGAGAAGAGCAGCAATGGCTAATAGCCAAGAAATCTCTGTTTTAAAAATTACTGGCTAGCAATGCTTTTTGACCTCCTGGAGAGGTAGAGAGACACAAGGTTTGCTATGAGCTCTGACTACACCAAGTTCTAGAACTGGAAAAGATGGGTTTCTCTCCTCCATGCTCTGCCATGATTCTCTTGGAAGTGCTTGTCTGGAACTTAGGGGATGGAGGTAGGGGTGGGTTCTCACCCTTTCATTTCCTGTCACATGTCTCCCATTTATCTTGAGCAATCAGCCCATCCTTGCTTGTAATGCACACCCAGAGGGGAAGCCTGACTTTATCACCCATCACAGCTATTGCATAGCTTGAGAGAGAAGCTGCCAATTCTGAAATGCCATCTCTCTTGGAGAATGAAGGAAATCTGTGAGGTGCCAGAGGCAAGGACAATAAATGGTCTAGAAGTGCCTTGTGTTGTCCCTGCTCTGTCACATATCTGAGGAGGGAATGCCTATATACTGTATAAAGCTCCCAGGAAGTGAGTTAACAAACTGAACATCCCCAAAAAGTCCTTTGATGTATTAAGATTAAAATAACCATGTATAGGTGCTGGAGAAGTGACTCGGTGTTTAGATGCATGAACTATTTTTGTAGAAGACCAGAATTTGGTTCCCAGTACATGACTGGGCAGCTCACAATAATCTGCAGCACCAACTCCAGGAGAAATCTGACTCCTCTGGCCCTTGCAGGTACTCACTCTCACATGCACAATTTCTGCCCCTACCCCTAACACATGAAATGAAAATAAATAAATAAAATTCGCACATAAAAATAACACATTTCTTCTTTTAACTTCTTCTCGATTTTCTAAATTTTCCCCATAGGGATAGCTCTATGGATAAGCCACAGACCAATGGGACATTCTAGTTAAGATCTGTTCCATGTGAACCTAGAGTCCTGCCTTCAAAGGGCTTAGAGAAGGAGACAAAAGTGCCAATGCTTTTCCCCACTGGCTGCCTGTGTTCCTTCCAGCTCCTGAGACCCTAACCCAGATTTTTGTAGCAGTGAAGCAAGTGCTGATGGGAGGAGCATCAGTAGCTGGGCTTTGTCAGTGTCTGAATCGTTCTGGAGATGATGAGCTGTGTGATCATAGAGAGAAGAACAGAGAACAATGTCTGCTACTTTCCAACTGGTAATTCTCCCCTCTCTTTGAAAGGATCTTAATACTTATTCTTTTTCTTGACTCTATAGTGAAATACAGAATAACCACCAGTTGAGGGCGCATGTTCTGTTTCTACCCTCGGGGTATTCAGGTATCATCGCATGCTCTGGCCTGAATGGAAGGAACAAAGCTTATCGGGGAGGGTGAGTGGGTTCACAGCATCTCAGCAGCATCAGTGCCTGGAGAAAAAGTCTTCTCCAAGAGGATTTTTTAGCACTCCTTTGTTGGGAGCAACAAAGACTATATAAACCTTGGGGAGTGGGTAAGGGTTTTCAGGGTAAATGTTCATTACTGGCTGATATTGAGGTACTGAGAATGCTTCATTTGCATGAAGAGGAACTATGGGAGCTTGCTGAATATGTCTCTATAGGAAGAAATGAGGTTAAACCGGTAATTTGGCCACCAGGCTACATGACTACTTCAAGGGTAGCAGAGGTGGTGATCACGCAGGTTACATTCACTGGGACATGCAGGCCCAGAGCAAGGAGGCCACAGTTCTAACTCCTTCCAGTCTCAGGATAAGAGTTTTGGGGTTTGGACTTGTTTCAACCTCACTCTTGCTTCAGACTGGCTCCCCAAGTTACATGGCTTTCCGGCTTCACATGCATGGATCCATTTCTTTGGTGTCTCCAATCAGCTGTTTGGTCACAAGGAAACTAAACATTTAACAAACTCTTGGTATTCAACAAATATCATGCTAAGCTCTTTCAAGCTCATGAAAACATTTAATCTTTCCTTCTGTTAAAAGCAAGATAATAGGAATTCATATAGACCAAGAAACAGAATCTCAGGAATTCTGCGTGACTTAATACAAACCTGTACCTTGACATATTTAAGTCTTAGGACATGTTTATCTAGACTAAATTGTGACATCTTTTCCCATATGTATCACATTTTAGATGATAGATTTTAGAGCATTACCTTGAATCTTTGAACTTTTTATTTTACTGGACACTTTAAAATGATAACTGATATTTGAGTCACTTAAGGCTAATGGGGATGTGACACTAACATTTGCTTTCAGAAGGTATATGATGTTTGGGGGACAATTATAGCTACCTTCAAAAGGGACTTGAGAATGTATCAGACAATGAATATTATCCAGAGTCAGAGTGGATGTAGTAGACTTTGCTTACACACCCTGAATGTGAATAAATGACACTAGGAATTTAGTCCTCTGTTATGGGAAGCACCAGTGTACATAGAACTTCTTTCTGTAAGCTATATATGAGTTGCATGAAAAGAAACAATATTCAGTTTTAGGCACATACAACAATGTAGATAAGTTATTCAAAGGCTCAGAGGGAACTGCAGGAGGTCAGAAGTTAGATGATGAAATGAACACGAAATTCACAGATTGACATGTGCTATTTAAGCTTATTGAGAAGCTGACTCTAGAACCATGGTTGAGCCTGCCCCCTCCCCAAGTCACACCCAAGCATATTTGTATGCAGTATTGTCTATGATCTCCTGTTCTGGGCCAGACTGGCTTTGTAACAGAGAGGAAACAAAAACGTAGGCAAACAACAAGTGTTTTTAAAAAACACCTTGTATTTGAGATCAGCTATAAGGTGAACAGTAAGAACCATTTGTTATTGTTTGGCCAACAATACAAAAATGTCTCTAGTGAAAACAGCAAGTCAGAGGTTAGCCGTGGGAAGCTTTTTCATGGAGAGCTCCAACTGACTGCCTCAACTTCCCCCCCATCAATTTTTGATAGGTGTTTGCTAACCCCCAATGGGATGAAATTACCTTTGTGTGCCCTCCCAATCATACTGGATGCTCTAAGGACCCAGTCTGATGATATTCTGCTTTCTGCCTACTGCTCTCTGTTAGCTATTAATTCTTTTGCCTGCTATGAAACTCATAAACTCACTTATTCAAGTCTGAGGGGGAAAAAAAATAGGTCATTCTCTTTCCAGAAAAGAGGAGTGAGGGGTGAGAAGCTGCCATATTCAGTTACCACATAAGTTTGAAAGCATGTTCTTTGCTCTTGGGAAGAAGCAGAGAAGAGCTCCTAAGTGGGAAGCAGACACATTAAGCACAGAAGAATGTTGCTAATGTGTTTAGAGATGATGGAGAGCCCGTTTTGATGGAAACCCTAAAAGAAACTGAAATGTAGTAAAAGAGACAGTAGAGTCCTGAATGCTTAAGTGAGCAAATCAATGTACGTGAAGACTAGGCATGGAGGACCATGTAGTTTCTTAAGTAGAAAGAAAAGAATTTTGAGAAACAAGATGTATGCATCTCCTACAAAGGAAATGGTAGGCTCAACCCTAGGAGGGTAAGAAAGGTCATTTGGGAGGATGAAGCCATAATACGGAAATAAGACATGTGTGTCCCATGAAATGAACTTGGTAAGAGCCCCAGATACAGGAAGCCCATCCCTGAGCATCCAGAACAAAGAATTAAGGGCAGCATCATGGGTTAAGTCTGAGGAGAATAGAAGTCTAAATCTCTTTTGGAAATTGGTTCTCTGTGGAAGACTTTTCTGTTGTTCTGTGTGTTGAGATACTCTCCAGTGCCTCCATCCAGTGCTCAGTGTTGAAGGAGGCCCCTATGTCTAATATAGCTTCATCTCCAGAAACTTAGAGGCACCAGGGACCTTCCTTCCATGTGTGAGGACCACTGTGTTCCATCCTATATCACCACAGGCTGACCAGCTTTTGTGCTTATGGACAATGATATTAGCTAAGAATCAGAGAGGGGGAGGGGAAGGGAGAGAGAGAGAGAGGGAGAGAGAGCAGACTGTGCCAAGCCTCATTAGCTATGAGGTTGGGTCATGGTGCCTGCCCATGAGGATGTTAAGTGGCAGAACTGTCAAAATGAGACAATGTAACTGTCTCACTGTATTAACAACCCATCAATCCCCACAGCCCATCTCCCCCCTGCTGCAGGCTCTTTCAAAGCTGGTATAAGCAGCCTGTATCTGACTGTCTAAGAGAGATGCTTAGATGCCCATCTCCTGCTTCTGCTGATCCAAGGATGGCTCAGATTTAGGGATGCTGAAGCCTTGCTCCTTACCCCAAGATCTCGTACATAGATGCTGTGTCATGACAATAAATAAAGATAAAACAAATGTGACCCCAGAAGGACCCCAGTTTCTGGAGCCCTGAGCAGTCTTTTTCTGTCATTCGAAGGAGCAGCATGACTGTTGTGAAGCAGGGCAGGTCTGAAGTGCAGATAGAGATGCTGATATTTCAAGTCCGCAGTCAGTATCTGATGGCTGAAGCAAAAATCCTTAGCGTGCTTAAGCAGAGGCTAACAGTCTTGCTGTCGTACATGCATCATGTGGAGAAATTGCATTTTTTGATGGCCTGAAAACAGGTGAGTTCTTTACACATGTTTCAGGGTAAGCCAACACATTATGTCATACGGTTCTTGTTTGTATGCACAGAAGAATGGAAGAGTTAAATAATCTTCAAAGACATCAACTATAATCTCACTTTTTGTTCAAAAAAAAATGAAGATCAAATACAAAATACTATAGTATATTTTCTCAAGTAAGACCTGTGTTTGGACCTGTTAATGATTCATATATAAGATGTGTTTTAAATCACTGCATGTTATAATTTCTTGACATATTTAGTAAAATGACTATTAAAGAAATACTCAAGGAACTGAAGACATACAAGCGGGTCTTCTTGTGAGGCTCTATTAGAAAAAAAAAAAAAAACCTCAAGGTATGTTGTATTATGGAGAACTAGTGCTTTGTACTTGGGACCAATTAAGGAAAACTAGATAAGCTGTCTGAAGGCTCCTAGTCACTGGAGAGTAGAGATGAAGAAGTCAAAGGGAATCCCTGCAACCTACAACAGTGAATGCACAAATCTCCTCAAGGTTGGAGCCAGTAAATACATGATTATTTTGTACAACTTTATCTACCTGCTCTGTGGTATTTGGGTATCCTCTAACTACAGAGCAGAATTGTTTTGAGATTCCGTGACCCAAGAACTTATGTCAACCTCTATCAAGCTTATCTGACCACAGTGCACTTCCAAAGTATATTTAATTGTTAGAGCATCAACAGCAGCTCAATACAAGAAGCAAAATTTGTTTAAAATCTCCTTCTGTGACAAGCCGGCTGGGATTGATTCTGTGTACTCTATGGTCAAGTTGCTGGCATTTAAATCTTGACTCTGTTGCTTACAGCATGAGCAGCTCTGGACACACAATACAATCCATGAATTTGGAGTGTATCTCTGCTCTAGCCAAAACTGTCTTGGCATTTATCAAAGTACCACTGCCTTTGCCTACCCTTTCCATTTGTTGCTTGGGAGCTATGGACACACTTTCTTCCCCTCATTTTGTAATGTTTATCTATTTTTGGTAAAATTTTGCAAACTTAGTGATCAACCAAATGTCTATAGTATGATAGCCCCTTTCTCCTAAGCCTCATGTAAGGAGCTCCTTGACATCAGTTCTTATTCAGCCTCAATACTCCATCTTCTATTTTGCAGTTCCTACTCTCATCTTAGACCATCAATATCCATATGGACCAGACATTAGATATCTGCCATCTTGGTTCCTTAAATCTCTCATTCCCTTTTCCATTTCACTGAGTCATTCTCGCTTCATTATGTGATGTTAGACCATCCACCCACCTCCAGACACTCCTGTATCTCCAGCATCATGACTTGGAGCATCCACTTTAGGAATTAAATCTGTTATCCTTCCCCTTCATGGACCAAATCCTTCCACTGCTTGAGGATGCCAACCTGCACCTTTCCATCCAAGAAGCCCATTTCTATCATTAGTCACCTCCCACCTCCATCTTAATTCTCAATTTATTCAGCTTCACTTTTTATTATGAAACCTGGGTCCGTCTGCTTTGACACCTTTAAATCAGTTATTACACGCTTTTTTTTTTTTTTTCCACTTCACTTATCTTGAAAAACTTTAATCCTGGTAGAAACAAGCTCCTTTCTCTGTGGTCACATGAAACAAGATGAACATAGTGGGGGAAAAATAATCACACAGTGGATAAATTGATACAACTGCAGAACTTAACCACAGACCTTCATCCAATTTCCTGAGAATTGATTCTGAGATGGAGATTTGTGAGTAAGAGAATTGCTGGAGTGAAAATTGACTTTATAGCACCTGTATTGGGGGGGGGGCAATCAGGAACATAGAGACTTGGAATTAGAACCCAGATATCATCACAATGGCCTCAGCTGAGCTCATACAATGCTATGAGATTGAGATTGTCCTTCAAGTTTGTCCCAGATGGTAAGACGGTGGGACTAATGTGCTTTCATATATACCTAGGCAGGGAGAGGAGCAACCCTGAACCCCTATCCAAGGACAATTCCTAAGAAGTTGCTCATCATTGATCCATCAGCAGCTAACACTGATGTTCATGGGATAAAGAGCCAAGTCGGTTATGGTGGTGCACGCCTTTAATCCCAGCATTCAGGAGGCAGAGGCAGGTGGATTTCTGAGCTCGAGGCCAACCTGGTCTACAAAGTGAGTTCCAGGACAGCCAGGGCTACACAGAGAAACCCTGTCTTAAAAAAAAAAACAACAACAACAAAACAAAAAACAACAAACAAAAAAGGAGCCTTGGTCCTGAGAGAAGATCTTGGTGTGTACCACAATATCTACTACAGTACATGCTTAGCCACTTAACTCCATTCCACTTATCCATGTCTAGCTCTAGCCCTTCCAACATACTTCTTGTATGATCTCATATGGCCACCAAATTTTTAGTTTGTCGTTGCTCTATATTTTCTTCTGCCATCATAATCAGGTAAAATGTCACTGAGTACTATGGAGGAAGGATGCTTATTGGAACAACAAGGCCACTCTCTCTACCCACGTGTGTAAAGGGTGGACCTTCTGGTAGTCATTAGGGTCAATTAAACTCCCAGCAAGATGACTGTTTGCTTTGCCTTCTGCTTTATGGTACAATGAGCCCAAAGTGACCATAAAGCAGCAAAAGCTCAAGTTTTCAGGACATCTTTCCTTTGACCTCAGGGGAAATTTTCCCTCTGAGAAGCACAAAGGAGCACTGGACAATGCAGGACCACTCTCACTGCCACTCTTTTTTACTCCTCTGTCCCTGCCCCTCTTTCTCTCTCTTGTCCCTTTCCATCTCCACCCCCTCCCTCTCCTCTCCCCTCTCCCTTCTCTCATCTATCTACGTAATTGTCATTGATTTAGACAGCATAGCAATATGTCATACTGTGGAAGAAAGGTTTTCCATTATTTCAGAAGATTCTATCTAGGTTGTCACTTCATCTTTGTCCTTGAAGGGCCATCTATCGTCTTTTCTGGAAGTTGGAGAAATGGAACAAATGAATCTTCTAATGATGTGCCTTTCTTCTTTCTAAGGTGGATCCCTTGTTCTGATGCAATGTTGTATAAGATCACATGGTGTTGCGTTAAACACTGACTAACTCTTAACGCAGTGTACCAGAAAAGGCAAGACTTGTGCCTGAAATGTTTGTAATACCATCTAGCCTAACCTCTGTTCCCTCCAGGGTGAAGAAGTTAAAATAATCATGCACCATCCAATATCAGGTGGGTCTCCTCTGAGAAGGACTCTATACTGTAAATAGAACATTTGTCTGATGATAACAGATTGGCTGCCGTAGTAAGTAGAGTTCAAACTGGTAAGTCCATGTATGCCTTCAATGCCAGCTGCTAGGGGTCATTGTGCTTGTGACCCCATTGTCAGTGACAAGTCAATGTCTTGACAAGGCAAGATCTTGTCAGTGGAGTCTGGCTGATGTCTAAATGAATACAGCTGGTAGGTTATGAAGCCATTCAACCAGATCAAAAGTGGTTGAAAAAAATTGCACCTGTACTGAGCACGTACGGACATTTTTATAGTCACCATTCCTTAAACAATATAGTAAAACAGCTGTTCACATAACATTGTAAGGTAATCTAGCGATAGCTTTAAGAAGATGCAGACAGGACCTATACAAGTGTTAAGCCCTTTTGTATGGATAGATTGAGCACCGATGGATTTATGGGAGATGTGGAAGGGGTTATGAAATAAATCCCTCATGGATATCAAAGGTTGACTCTACTTTAGTGTCACTTAGATTGTTCTCTGGAGGGCATTAACATCGAAAACGAGGGGTCTATTAGTCTTCCCTTCATTCTCTGTTCCAATATTCGAAACTATTTTCTTATAGGCTCTGTCAACTGTCCGTACCTTAATCACTGCCTTTGAAGTCATGTATTTATACTCTGTGTCATGCCACTTTTATTTCTAGACTTTGTCTTCAAATGGTCATTGTATTACTTTATCAGCCTGAGAATTCCTGAAGCTATAATAACATGACAGATGAATCTCAGGGTCCTGTGCCTTCCTTTCCTATAAAGTAGGTTTCTTATGCTCACATGATATAAAGGTAGACAAGCATGTGTAGTCTTTAAGTCTTGTCTGCCGATGGAGTGTCTCCTCACTGCTTTTTCAGTTCCAACTGACATGGAACTGAAGTGCAGTAAAAGTCTACTTTCCACTTACACTCACGCACCAAACCGACCCATCTCAGACCATTTTCACTCTTGCATCTCCTGTACCAAGCAGGTGTTTCCTAGATGAGATGTGAGCAAATCAGGAACTTGAAGACAGAACCAGTGTGATGTGGACAGAGGACAGAGGAATTGGGTAAACTCCTTATGTGGCTCGTTTGAGTCCTGTAGCTGTGCTTGGGATCTGCTCTAACCCTGAGTTATTTCTGCCTTACAATGGAGTTGTGATCATGTCACCTAAGCTAACCCGTGGATCTGACAGATCTCAGCTCATGAGGGTAGCTTTGGCTCCAGGGACATTTTTATGCTTTGTAGTCAGATGTTGAATTCCTCCTAGTGCATTTTGCCCTGTTAGGGTGGCTGTTTGTGTGGTGTATTAGCTTGCTGTGCATGTCAAGAACTTGTTTTGGAGTCCCGGACACCTGCTCTGATTTTCCTACACAGACTTGTGACAAACTCCACCAGTTGCCTTTTTTTCCTGTACAGATACCTCTATTACCATCAGATCTTCCAGGCCATATATAGAATAGGTTTTAGGTCTTCTTTACCTGAGCTTCTATCCTGACCTGATACTTATCAGTTTCCTGCTCAAAGTTTCACTCAAAAAGTCCCACTTCAGCCATGGACAGATTGATATCTTATTTCCAAGTGTGGCATGTCCTTCACTCTCTGGTGGAAGAGGCTCACTAAGAACTCTTGCTCCTTTTTAATTGTCAGATAAGGAACAAACAATAACTTGCCTAATTTCCCCTTTATGGTAGAAAGAGTGTCCTGCCACTGCCCCGCTATAGAACCCCTAAACTTTTCAGTAATGTGAGTCTTCTAATCTCTGCAGGGCACACTTCCATGTGGCTGCCACACTGACCTTGTGAATCATTATGACACTTTGTCCACTTTGTTTTGGAGGGCTAATGCCACCATCTGTCCCTGTATTATCTCAAGACTCTGCCTTCCCCGTTATTAGTGAAAAATCAGTTCCATAGCAGCCACGTCTCTCATGAACTTCAGCTTGTCACAGAAAGCCACTGTTGGATCTTTCAAAGAATTTCCAAAGCCCTTTGTATTAGTCAGCTCTGAGTTTCAATAACAAAAAGAATATAGACCATTTGGCCTAAATAATAGACTTATATTTTGTCCTCATTTTGGATAATGGAATTCTAAGTTCAAGATTCTAGTCAATTTCATTTTGATGAAAGGCTTTCCTTCCCTGACTTGGAAACAGCTGCATTTTGTCAATAAGGTCTTTTCTTAAAAGGATATCACTTGAGGCTGGGGGACAACTCAGCCATTAAAAGGTTTGTCTTGCAAACTTGAGGACCTGAATATAGTTCCCAGGAGATATAGAGTGGGTAAAAGAAATGTCATGTGTAGTGATGGCTCCAAAACTGGGAAGACAGAGACAGGCAAATCCTTGGAGCTCTTGGATCAGTCAGTCCAGGCAACTGGGTAAGTTCTAAGCCAGTGAGAGAGCTTGTCTCACAAAACAAGATAGACGTCATCTGAAAAGTGAAACCCTGATCATGCTTAGGACTCTTCAGGTATGAGTCTATGAACTGTTCGTGTACACATGGACAGCTACACGTATGATGCAGACAAACACAGAGACACACATACACTGACATATCAATACACAGACAGACAGACAAACATAAAACACACACACACACACATACACACACACACACATACACACACACACATACACACACACATAGACACAGACACACAGAGAGAGAGAGAGAGAGAGAGAGAGAGAGAGAGAGAGAGAGAGAGAGAAATCACTCTTCTGCTGTTATGATCCTAACTCTATGACCTCAGTGAACCTCTGTTTCCACCCAAAGGCCCTCTCAGCCTCCAAGCACATTTGCACTGGAGGTTAGAGCATCCACAGATGAGCTTTGGAAAGACACAGGTCTATCATCACCACTCCACTACACATTTTTTATGTCCCCATCCCTGCCCCACACTACATGAAGCCTCCTTTGAGTCTTCCTAAGTAGCAGAATCAACTGATGGATGTTTCTAACTTCACACAATGTATCTGCTATGAACTAGCTGCTTCTATGGGGTTTTATATTTCTTCTTTAATCATTGGTCACTACAGTTAGTCATTTTTAAATTTCATTTAGTGAGGACCACCTTCCTTCTTTCAAGCTTCTATGTCTTTTTTTTTTTTTTTGGTTTTTCGAGACAGGGTTTCTCTGTATAGGCCTGACTGTACTGGAACTCACTTTGTAGACCAGGCTAGCCTCGAACTCAGAAATCTGCCTGCCTCTGCCTCCCGAGCGCTGAGATTAAAGGTGTGCGCCACCACACCTGGCTTCTATGTCTTTTTAAAACTATCTCCCTCTATCCTGTAAGAGTATTTCTGTATCAGTGGATTTTTTTTTAAATCTAATTTTATTCTGTCACCTTGACCTCACAACTTTCAGGACCTAGTGCTGCCTATTTTCCCAGCTCTTCCTGCTGTAGTGGGCTTGTGACCAACACTTGTTTTTCTTCCTTGGTAGGCCCCAAACGTTTCCATTTGGACTGTGCTGAGATGTCTGTACCCATGGGTCTTGTACCTGAAAGGATGTGGTCCTAACTAGAAGTAAGCTGTGATTTTCAAATGAGAGCCTATGCAGCACTTTTATGCGCTTGGAGGCTGAGAGGGCCTTTGGGTGGAAGTAGAGGTTCACTGAGATCATAGAGTTAGGATCATAACAGCAGAAGAATGATATCCTTGTCTGCCTGCCTGCCTGCCTGCCTGCCTGTCTGTCTGTCTGTCTTCCTGCCTGTCTGCCTCTCTCTCTCTCTCTCTCTCTCTC
>NC_034597.1:62381742-62418285 GCF_900095145.1 Mus pahari
TTTCATAGGAAATGCCAGCCTCTGATAAGGAAGAATAGAACATGGATGTAGAGAGTGAAGGTGGCCTGAAGTTTGGATGCAGATGTCCCCTCTGATTCTGCCACTTGCTTCCAGTCACATTTTGTGGAAGAGCAGATTGGCACTGTGTCTTCAAACTCATCTGACATTTGTTGGCAATGCTTCCAGAGTTTCAGTGTGGTCTCAAGTCTTTCCTGCCTCTTGCTGCAGGAAGAGGGATTCTGTTTAAATGCTGACTTTAGTACTGTACCTCAACCTAACCACCCTTGCTCTTTATTGGTTTTTGTTGTTGTTATTTTTGATTTTTTGGTTTTCCTGTTACATCAGTAGCACTGAACAACAGCCATCCTGCCCATCCAGTTCCATAGCTTTGAAGCTTGTTCCCTGCCCCCTCCCCATGTTTCTTCTTCCACTGGTAACTCATTTCAATTAACTATAAGTAAAGATGTTAATGATAGCACCAGCACATCATGTCAATGGACTCCAGTAAACACCAGTGGTGGGCTTTGTGTATTTGTTTATGGCTGAGTCTCTGGAGAGTGGTTCAATCATAAAATTTTGCTTTATAATCTGTTTCTTGATGCCAACTATCTTAGACCATCATTTTCTAAAAAAACAAAAAACCCCAGACTTTGAGATGGAAATTTGTATACATGATAGACTATACTCCTGGAAACTCTGCCATAGGGCTATTAGAGACACAGGCCTGGGCTAAGGAAATGGTTAAACTAGGACACAGTTAAGGGTGATGCCTCAGCCAACTCCAGGGAGCAAAGATCCAAACTGGCCCCTCAGAGATGTCCCAATTAATTTTACCAGTCAACCATCACCTTCTGTATTCTGTGCATTTGGGGATGAAGTCCAAGAAATGATCCCAAACTGAAGGTAGCATTTGTTTCCCAATGCTTTTTTCATTCATGTGTTTACTTCCCTAGACCTTTTACAGGTAAGTTCATTATAAATAAATGATGGCCCCAGCTCCAGTTTATCTAAAGATAATGAAGTCTCTTGGACCCAGACATTGCACCTCTTGCTTTCTCAGCTTGCATTCCTCGGGTGTTTCTTGTAATGTCTGAAGAATTTGGGAGCATGAAAAACTGCCAGGAAAATAGAGAGCCAGTGTTAAGGCAATTATTTTTAAAAGGAGAATAAGAAATAACATGCAAGCATCCAAATGGATTATGAAAATAGGTAATTTAAAAATGTGTTGCTGCCCCTGTGAGGTGGCTTGCTGGGAAAGAGTGCTTGCTACCAAACCTGACAACCTGAGTTTAGTCCCTCAGAACCTACATGGTTAGAGGAGAGAATTGACTCCTATCCATTGTCCTGTCATCTCTACAGGATGCCTTCCAGACACTAATTATATAATAAAACAATAAATCAATCAAAAAATGTCAACAAGAAGGTGAAATTAAGAAAACCTTTTCTGGATTTCAACTAAGGGATTCTGAAACAAACAAACAAACAAAAACAAAAACAGCATATTATGACAGTTGCCAGATCACACCACACTCTAAGAGTTAGTAAGAAAAAGTAAAAAAATAAAATAAAATTCCTAAGCATATAGAACTCAGCGAATGAAGTGAAGATTTCGATGGATGGTGAAAGGGAGGGAACTTTCTAAACTTCTCAGTGTTCTAATTTAAGTTCACAGCTAATCAAAATATTATTAAATCATTCCTATGAAAGAATGCAAAACCATTAAATATGTGGATGATATAAATTAGGAATGGTTAACACATATTCTGAATGATAAAATCTGGTCCCTAAAAGTTCTCAACAATCTGAAACAATGGAATGAATCGAAATGATAAAATTTAACCAAAGAGAATGTAATGTGCTACAGTGGGTTCAGAAGAACAATCTCATATCCATAGAGAATGTAATGTGCTACAGTGGCTTCAGAAGAACAATTTCACATCTATAGATGAGATCATTATGCTGTACAAATAGTACTTGTGAAGGAAATACATGCGTGAATAGTCTAAGACCTCATGGAGAACAGATTGATGGCAGTCATTGAGAAGCAAGTGGTCTATTGACTACATGAACGGAAGTGCAGTGTCTAAGGTAGCAGAAGCAATCATCTTATTATACCAATTATCTTAGATAAGTTTCTCCAATATTGTGCCCAGTGCAGTAGGTCAACCATGCTGGGCAAGACCCATTTCAAGAAAAGAAACTAAGATAATGAAAATCAATAAAACATTACACATAAGAAACAGTTTTAGAAGTTTTGACATATAGCCTGAGAAGAAGCACCTATCTGAAATTTTGTTATTTGAAAGCCCACCAGGAGGAAAACTGTTTAGGCTTCATGTTAACTAAGGGTTAAAAGTGAGACCATAATACATTGAGATCTACAGATATAGCTGTTTAGATTAAATACAAGGAACAGCTAAGCTGCAGAGTTAATTTGGAGTGCCCTCTTCCGTTTGGGTTGCCCTAGGAAAGAAGAGAACCCAGTAACTGGCGATAACCAAGTATAGCCCAGGGGACTACATAGCATCCATATTGAAAGTGATTCAAACATCCATCACTTTGCAAAGCGGAGTGTGAAGTGGTTGTTTCTCATTCAAGGAACGAAGTAAAAGAATTTTTTATTTTCATTCATAATTTTTTCATCACTATTGGAACCTGTTCCCCATGCTCTGGGTTCACAAGAACCATCACTGAGGGTGATGGCATGGGTGACCTTTTAAGGAAGTTCCATTCAAAGAAACTTAAGCTGCTCAGGCAATGTGACTGTGTCTGTCAATATGTTCTTGATAAAAGCAACAGAACAACATATCCCAGAACCACAACAATCCCATCTCAGTCCTCTGGAAGCTGTTGAAACCTTTTCTAATTTCTTTATTAAAAATCATGTTGATAATGTTAGTTCTTTAAGGACTAAATTTGTTGTGGGTTTAAAAAAACAGCACCCATTTGATAGCTGCTTACCAAAGCAGTGTTCTAAGCACTTGATTATCTTTAGCCACTTAGTCATCCAAATCATAGACTAAGCGGATATTGTCATTATTCTCAGTTTCCAGGTAGGAAACCAAGGCTCAGAAAATCAATAGTCACCGTAAATGGCAGAGATGAAACTCCAGCCTAAGTTATCAGTCCAGGGACAAAATAATTCACAGTTAACCAGAGCAATGCACTTCCCAAGGCAAAGTAAAGATTCTAGTTACATCTGGCCTTTTGGCCATTTGGACAGCCCTACATGTGCTCAGGTCAGACTGCAAATGACAGTACCTGTTTCTTTTCTTCTATCTGGGTTGATCATTTTTATTTTTATTTTTTTGGACCACCAAGAGCCACAGTCTGTTCCCACAAATTGAGTCTTATTTCAGTTGGCTCATTTGCTGAGAATAACAACGGCATATGCCAACGTGGATAAACACAGAAAGGCCACTGCAGGAGTATGGGCCAGAGGTTGTGCAAAAGACATTTGGCTGATAGCTCAAGGTAAAAAATAAAAATGTTCATGGTTGTTTTTTCCTTGTTACAAAAGTAATGTTTCCTCATTGTAAATCAAATTCAAAATCACCGAAAAGCACAAACAAGAATGTCTCATTTGCAATTACCTCACTGCCCAGAAGCTAGATGACCACTGCGAACATATAGGTACACATGGTCTCAACAGTGTTTGCTTTGATTACACATATCTTTTCCTATTAAAAAAAATATGAACATTTTTCATAAAAATGAGAGCCTTGCCTACACACAATTTCGTCACCCCTCTCCCCAGAATGCATTGTGGTGAACACTTTTACACCTCATTAAGTTTGCTTCTACCCTATTATTTTAAATTGCTACATAGACATTCCATTGTATGGATATGTTGTAATTGGAACCTCATTTTCCACAAATAAATAAATAAATCACAGGGAAGCATTTTAGCAGGTCAAGTGTGGGTGATCTGGGAGGCAACAGATTGATCCAAGGCCAGGGAGAAAGAGAGAAAAAGATGGTTGGGGGGAATGTTGGTTGGATTTAAGATCTGTTGCTACTTCACAAATAGGGGGGAGGTAATGGACTTTTCAATGAAAAATGCCTAAAGGAGAGATGGGAGATGAGAGCCTAAAGAGAGCCTAAGATGGGAACACAGTTGGTTCTTTGAGATTTAGGGGGTAAGATCAAGACGAGGGAACAAGAATCCTGGTCTATAAAGAGAGCAGTTTAAGGCGTAGTTGCATCTGATCCAAATGAGAAGATTGAACTTCCAGCCTAGAATCTGAGAGTCTAACCCATACATGAAATCCCATATTCTTCTGTGGTTATAGACCATTTCATACACGGCTTCAGCGAAGCCGAGGGTATAGTCCCAAGTAGCCAACTATCTAGAAATATAGCTCCAGAAATTGTAGGGCAATGTGGCATATTGTCATGATTTTATCTCTCTGCCTGGTCGTCTTGTGGGAATTCCTCAGTTGTATCTGTGGAAAGTCTTCCAGAAAAGATAACACAAATCCAGCCCTCAGATCATCTTTAAATACCTGGAAGCCAGCGGCTGCTTCCTCCTCCTGAAAATGCCCTGTCATGGCTGAGGGACCTGGCTCTGCTCTTATCTCTACATATGGGACTCAAGGCCAGCAGGTGACAGTGAGTGCTGTTTGACTAGAAGTCACTTCAGAGAAAGTCGACAAAGTCCCCGTGGCCATTTCTTCCAAGCTTAGCAAGAGTACCCTAAAGCCAAGGGAGTGAACCTGAGGGCCTAGCAGTAGAAATACCCAACAGAAGGCGGAACAGATACTTTGGAAGTATCTTTAAGTTCTTATTTGTGATACAAGACCTCCTTTGATATATATTTACAAAATATGAATAGCTGAGAGGTCCCTCCTCAGGTCCCTCTAGTCAGTACACTTTAATGGAATGAAGGCGAAACCTTTGCCTGGGTTTAGGGATCCTGTAACTCTTAGGTGTGTGCAAGCATTTAATGTTGTGGCATGAAATTTCCCTCTATAATTTCCATACTCCTGGACTAGACTACAACAATATAAACATCCATGTAAAGTGAGGACACATCAGCTCCTAAGTACTGTAGAGAGGGCTTTTATTGTAGATGTGAGGAAGAGCATCTAGGAGAGTCCAGAAAAGGAAAAGGAGTAGTCTAAACATGGCCAGCAGACTGAACCAGGCCATAATAAGGAGGTCAGGATGGGGGATAGAGAGAGAGAGTGTGTAAAGAGAAGGCTACAAGAGGCCAAGAGAGTGCATGGCCAAAATGGCAAAGTTACAGAGGTATGAGAAGTTGGCGAAAGAGACGTCCATGAACTTGAGAAGTTTAGAACTGGAAGCAAGGTGAGAAGAACCAAAAGGAGCCCCAGGTACTGCTAGCCTGGAGGCTAGAAGACATCATTTCTTAATTCTTCTCTCATACATTATATTCCTCTCCAGATTCCCCCCTCACCCCACACACACATTCACCCTCCTTCCACTCCTCTGGGTCCTCTCCCAATCTACTCTCTACCAGATCCACTGCTTCTCCCTTTCCCTTCAAAACAAGAACAGGGCTACCAGGGACATCAGCCAAACACGGCATAACAAATTACAATAAGACGAGGTGCAAGCCCACCTATCAGGGCAATGCAGTAGAAGAAAAAGGGTGGCAGGAGCAGGCAAAAGAGTCAGAGAAAGTCCTGACTTCCACTGTTAGGAGTCCCTCAAGAACACTGAGTTACACAACCATCATGTATATGCAGAGGACCTAGCTCAGACCATGCAGGGTCCATAATTGTTGCTTAAGACTCTGAGAGTCTCTATGAGCACTTTTGCCGACATTTTAATATGCTATAGGTACCACAGTTAGCCATGTATCCTGAACCTGATAACAACAGCAAAAAAAAAAAAAAAATCACACACATCTAAAACCACGATGTTAATGACTTTGTGTTGGGCTGCATTTATGCTGTTCTGGGGCACTCATAGCTCATAGGCTATGGGGTACACGTCTGGAATAGGTCTGTCTGTAGCAAGAGAGCTTTAGGGTTGATTGGAGAAAGCTAGAATGTTACATGCTATGTGACCTTAAGCTTGAAGGGAGGCGATAATATAACCAGCCAATGTCAAACATATGGCGATTATATGCTTGAATGCCTCTTCCATGAAAAAAGAGGTGACTTCAACATGTGGCTTTCATTGGGAGTATGGTCTGTGAAATGCTGGCCTCAGGGTCTGGTTGCCATTTTTTCCAACAAATTCTGGCTTCTCTAAGGCCCAGACGACCGAACTATCTCTTCATCAGCTCTGCTCTGTTAACTAAACCTGGGCAATGGTCTCACATTTATAAGAGCCTCCAGGGGCAAATGGAGAAATGACTTTAGTACAAAAGGAACTCAAGTTGTTCCAGCTGTTCTGGCCCATTCTTTTTCTGTGAGCAAGGTGCATGGGAAAATGAAACTAACTAACTAACTAACTAACTGACTGACTGACTGACTGACTGACTAACTGACTGACTAACTAAAATCCAACCACAGCTTTCCTGAATGAATGATGTGTGAGGGTGACAGAATCAGAATGAGAGAAAATATTTAATGGCTCAAATGTTTATTAGCATTCATAGCCCAAGTGCATCTCTGATCACATTCAGGTTCTGCCCATCAGGCAGATGGACATTTACGTCAGCCCGACAGGGTAGACATTGGTGTGGTCTGTCTCTTAGCAAGGCACAATACGATTGATTAAGTATCCTCTTAACAAACTATGATTTCACTCTGATTTTTTTTTTCTGTCTAAGATCACTTGTAGATCACCCTGACTGGAGTTTTGGGTGTTCCTAAACAATTCGGTCACAAAATTACAGATAATCTCTGTATTTACTCTCATGCTTGTCTAATCATTTCCATTGTGTATGAATTTGACTAAGTTTAATTCTCAGAGGACAAGTGTATTCCCTTATCAACACACTTTCTGAGGCTCTAAGAATCTCACTGTCATACCTCTGAAGACAGCAAATGTAGATACAAAGGCTGTCTACACTCCCAAGGGTTGTTAGTATGTTGAGATGGGCCCTTAGGAGCTGTGGCTAATGTCAAAGGCTCAGCTTCTGGATTCAAGCCAATCCTACTAGAAAAGCATCTTTTCCCTACGTTCAAGGATAATAAATTAAATGGGGATATAAAAATGACACCTACTTGAATATCAGTGTCCAATAGTGTCTGTCTTACACAGGACTCTGACAGAGATGATCTGTTGATATCTATTAACTGGTAGTTGCTCCCAATATTATTATAGTGGGTAATAAATTCCAAAAAGTAAATAAGCAGCTGCCTTGTCAGTTGCCATGAACATTACTCAGCACATTGTATAAATATTTATTTGATGTTTACTCATTAACCAGATAAACACAGAAGGCCACAAACCTAAGGCCATGGCAATTGGATATAAAACATGTGAGTGTCTTTTCTGTAGAAATTATTAATGACTGTAGTATGCCCCATATACTTGGGGAGGGGTGCTGTGGAATAGGTTTATTGCTTCACTGCATCTCTCTACTTAGGATGCTTCTTGCATATGACCAAAGGTCATCACTGACAAGAACCCAAAGTCAACTCTCTTTAAAGGGATACTTGAGGTTTAGAGGAAGTTGAGGCTGGATGCTAAAGACAAGGTCCAGTTCAGTTGTCTCCAGTTGTCACCTTTGCTTCCATGAAAGTTTTTTTTTTTCCAGCTGGTTGCATTGTAGAATTCTAGACTATCTTACCCCCAAATCCATACGGACTGGTATCTGTCTTCTCCTTGGCCTTTCCTTGGTGTTCCATGTTGCATAACTTGGCATTTTCTCTAAGTAAGAGAATATCGGTCAGGCTCAGTGGGCCTGGAGAATAATCCCTGATCTAACACTGGACTCTCCTTAACACTTCTAACTTAATGCTTTTGCTGGAACCTTTAACAAGAAGTGGGTATTGTTTTCCACTGAATAGTACACATGTGGAGCACAGGGAGAAGGATCTCCTTGGTATTTGTTTCCCTCACATGTTAAAATCAATGATGTTTGCTCATCTGGTGGAATGACAACTTATTTCTCCTGACAAGCTGGCTTCACAATTGCTCATTCAAGGGGAAATCTGTTAAAGAAACAATAGTCTGGTCTCCAGGAGTATTAAATCATTATATTCTAATTTAAACGTCAGGCACTCAAATAATCTGGTTAGTCTTTTCCTTTAGTGTGTTTAGGGTGGTTTTTTTCCTTCACATTAATTCTTGATTCTTTCTTTCCTGAAAAAGAACAAGATTCTCAAAAGCAAGAGCCAGATGAGAAAATTGAGTAAGGTCATTATAGAAGGTGTGAAAAGGTGAGGCCAGTGCGCACAGCCAGGACTGTGTTCAGGTGCTGAGAAATGGAATCACCAAGAATTTACAAGGCCCTTGTGATGGGGTAGAGGTAAAATTGAGTACAGGGTGGCATTGCAGTACTGCAGTAGTAGCCTTATAAGGTGGTTGGTACAAGGATAGCCTCTGAGCCATGGAATGAAGATTTTACAATCCAGCTAAGAATCACAGTTCAGAATAACCATATGAAATGATTAGTAGTAATGGGCAACACAATCCTTATGTTAGCTAAATTGCTCCCCTTGCTCTGCAAATTATATATATATATATATATATATATATATATATATATATATACACATATATATATATATATATAAAATTTTTCCAACTATAAGAAGTATGCTTCAAACTGTATACTCTCTACCATCCCTTCCTGCCATATATAAAATCTATAATATACTATATATTATATATATATATATCACAGAATTATAGAATATGTTTATTCTATACATAATATAGAATATATATGGTATATAACCTATATTATAGAATATAATCCATATATAATAATCTCTACATAATATAGATTTATATATAACATATATAATATATTATTTATATTATAAAATATATGTTATATAATCATGTAATTATATATATTATATTATAGATTTTTATATAGGGCAGGAAGGGGTGGTGAGAGTATACAATTTGAAGTGTACTTCTTATAGTTGAAAATACTAGGGCCCAGAAACATTAAATGGCTTGTTGACAAATGCAGTTTCACTCCCCAGAGCAGTCTGGGGCAGGTGTGGGGTAGGCAGCTGCATTTGTCATCTTTCCATACTGACTGTGTGCCAGCCATTATGCCAGGCTCTGAGAACACCATCATAAATAAGACCAGTTTGATATTGTCCCTCAGACAGACCTAGTTTGCTACAGGACAATGCTTGAGGTAATATGTTGTGTAACGTTTTAAGGAGGGCAGTAAAACAGGGAGTGAGAAGCTTTTTAGAGTCAACATGACATCTGTAACAGGAACAGAATATGAAGATGTGAGGGATGGTATAGTATATGGTAAAATATATGAAGACTTTTAAAGTGTTCATTTGAGTTTTTCCCTTGAAGGAGAGAAAAGAGCCTGGTTATGATTATGGCTCAGCATAGTGACCACACAAAACAAAGATGGTATGATTCACTGTGTGATACCCGTAATGTCATTGTTGCATGTCTGGCTAGATCCTAGGTCAAAGTTCTCAAGAAAAAAAAATCAGAAAGACAGTTCAGTGACATCAGACATTTGGAATATAGCTAAGTTAAAGAGGAACTTGTTTTCTCTTTGGGGACCTTTGATCAAGAGGTACAAATGACCTCTACATATGGGATGTGAGGAAAATGTCAGGGAGGACAAAAAAAAAGGTCAAATTCTGGCTGTTTGGTCCATGAAATGGTTGTGGTTTGAAGACCCTTTGCCTCTCACAATGTTCACAGAGAAGTTGGAGTTGATAGAGTGATGAGCACTGCATTGGGATGGAAATGACCAAACTGTATGATCTCCAAGAAATCCTACATATGTTTAATGCAGAATCCTGACTGTTTTTTTTGAATATACATGGAGGCTGCTGTTATCCTAAGAGGCATTGTGAAAACTTTAAAATAAAAGAAAATTTAAATAGAATCAATTTAAATCAATTTTACTTTAAAAAATTCATGTGCAGTACGCTTAGGAAATGGAAAGAATGAAGAAATGAGCAGGCTGCAGCCTCCCAGAGAGGCTATGAATCTTGGCTGCTCCATATGCAGCGTAGGGCTTAGTGGAATTGCAGACCTGCAGGTAAGAAAAGGCTTTTGCTAGGCTGTGAAGAACATAGGGTGCTCTTCCCTTCCTTCTCTAATGTTATCTCTATGCTGGAATGGTAGAAGAATAGAGCCAAAGAAAGGCATCTACTCCAGCTTCCCGCCCCTTTGTTTTTGATGTTATCCTGTTTTATAAAAGGTGTTCAAAGCTTCCTTGCATGTGCTCTCTTACTTGACACCACAGAGAAGTGGAGAATGTCAAGGTTTGCTTTCCAGCTGTCACTGATTTACTGCATGATGAGCAGTCTGAGTACTCCAGTCATGGATCTCCTGGCTGTTTCAGTAGGCAAAATACCTACTTCATAGCACCCCTTCAAAAGTGGAAGAACTAGAGGAATAGATAGAAAGTAGCTAACATACCCTGTGATAAGTATTTAGGGCTTGGTACTCGGTGAACATCATTTGTACTCTGTCTCCATCTTTTGCAGTTATAGAAATTAGGATGACTGTCTTTTCATATATGAAGAAACCAAGCCCCTGGTGCCTGTTATGCTGTCAGGCTGCTTACATGCCTAGATATGGTCTCTCATCCACTCATGCTTTCTGTATTAAGCAATCTTTGCTACTCCAAGAATCCTTGCCAATTTCTCAGAGCAGCCACCATTTAGGTATTTAGTCTGTATTTTGTTTCCAAAAATAATTTTCCAGATATCATCAAGAACTTATTTCTGTATCCTGGGGAGAAAGGTCATTTTCAAGATAATCCTTCCAAGCAAACAGAGCTGCAGCCTTTGCAGAAGGCCTGCAGTGTGCACAACTAGAAGACCTCCAACAGCCTTAGCTGGGGTTAATGAGAAGGTAGGAGAGTAAGACAGGTTCTTGGCCCTGAGTTCTGTCCTAACACAGTCCAGGGTGACTGGATGCCTAGGCCTGGGAAGGTAGAAGAGGTTGGCCAGGCAGGAAGCCTTCCAGTGGGAGTGATGAACTGTATGGTTTGTTTTGTTTTGTTTGAAAGATGACCTGGATTCCTTCAGAAGTCCCTCACGAATGTGTTATGAGAGGAAGCAGTGGAGGCACTCTTAGAAACAGTCACTAAAGTGACATTGAGCAGCCAGGTCATTAAAGTGACAGACATTGAACAGCCAGGTTACTTATTAGGAAGCCCATGCTCTGTGCTTGTCAAACTGGGGCAAGCAACTCTACCTCTGTGGTATGAAATGGACACATTCTTACCAGCTTTTGGAAACCTCAGAGAGTGAAGGAAGGAATGACATAGCAGAGGAAAAAGCCTTTTGTAAAAGACAAACAAGATGCATAGCGCTGCAGATAATTAAGGGTGGGGGTAGAGGACACAGTGACCGTGAACACAAACCATGTTGAAAGTACTCAGCCTTACCTTGATGGGATGGGTGGGTTCTCATGTTATACAGCTGAATAGACAGGGGATGTTATAGACTAGATAGAGTTTTAATAAAATAATTACTATTAGAGAGTTCTGAAAAGTACTGACAGACATGAAAGAGAAACCTGAAGAAAGATACATTTTAGTGAATTAGGTGAAAGCCATCGTATTCATTACTAGATGGAGTGCAAAAATGTGCCCATATGAAGTGAGCATTATTTAGTATGAATGTGATTGGACAAGGACATAAATGGCCTTACTGAGGATCCATTTGGAGGATGGTTTCTACCACATCATGAACTTATAGACAGCGTACTTCTGGAGAGGATAGGAGATATCTATTTATACCTCAGCATTGAACTTGGCCTTGAGCATAAAGAAGAATTTACTGATTAGTGGGCAACAGCATTAAGTAAAGTAGAAGTGTACCACAGCCACAGAGACCTGAATGAACTGTCATGTCTGTCATGTCTGAGCATCAGAAGGGCAAGATGGCTGAGACAGTTTAGGTGGCCAGAAATCAGGAAGTAAGAGGTATGCCCTGACCAGATTATAAAAGACCTGATTATAAAATGAGGCTGAGGCTAAATTCTGTGGATTTAATTCTTGAGATAATGGCGATTCATGATGACCCAATTTGGGGGACATTTTTTAAGGAGGCATAGTGGTTGTCTCAATGGAGAGAATCTAGAGTTTGTTATAAAGCAAATGGTTTATTTTTAGAAGCTGCTGTGAGGATAAAGGAAGGGAACATTAGATATCATGGAGCTAGGTCCTATTGTGACTATAGTTGGGAAAACATGGAAGCAGAGACATGTAGCTCTTCTAAGAAGCTCAGTAACTGTTGTGTTTTTGACCTACTCAGAAACTGTAATTCCCCGCACAAGGCCTGCACAAGATTGGGCAGATTCCATGGCTACCTCCAATAGAGATTCTATCATCAAGGGGGCTGGGACTGGGGACCTGTAGGAAGTTATGGATGCTGGCGAGCAAAGACATTTTATTAAGTGGTGTCACGGTAAGATATACTTGTGCAGATGATCCTTCATCCATGTGTGCAACTCTAATGAAAGTTGTGTGACCAAAAGAAAGAAATAAACAAGATGTGAAAGAGGACCAAGTGAAAAGAGGAAGAGAATACGTGGGAGTGTGGAGGGAACAAGAATGGATAATGAAAAGAAGGTATGTGTGATGAAAATGCATGCACGTATAAAAACAGCATAGTGAAACCCATTAGCATGTGTAATTAGCATATGCTAATAAAAAGCCTTTAAAGATTAAAAACAAAAATTAAGACAGGCAGAGAATGAGACTGGGAGATTGGGAGTTACTTGACCTTGGAGTGGTCAATTATTAAAGGACTGAAGGGAGCCTTTACAGATGCTCTTGGCTGAGTTAGGATGTTCTCAACTGGTAACTTCCTCACAGCTCCATCTAAAACTTGTCACAAGGCATTATAATGAAGTGTCTATGCTATGCACACTAACTGTGAGCTTCTTCCATTGGGGGATGATCACTCATTGACTATTCCTGAATTTAGAGCATTCAATGCATTGGGCGAATGACAATAGATGTCCTCCAAGAGTTCTTGAATAGTCAGTGACTCTTCATACCAGTGAAGAAGGCAGGTTGGTCAAGGCAGAGTCAGAGTGTAAAGGAGGTTCAGCAGGAGGTGATGGCTATGGTTAAGAGGAGATATATTACAGATAATCTCCCACTTGCCATGACTCAGATCTGGATATATTGACTTCTAAATCAATGGTGAAAAAAAAACTATACTCATTCAGTAGAAACTGTACTGCAAATCTTGATCTACATTTCTCCTTTGGTGAGCGTTTGATATGCAATATGATACTCTTATGATGCCCAACTTATAAGTCAATGTGAGCTATTCAGAAAAGTCTGGGGTAGGCTGTGAGACAAGTATTAGGTATAGTAAGTACATTGTGGTTTATCATGCTTATGGTATTATTGTATGATATTATCATAATCATGATTATGAGTTAGGGAAGCATTCATGTCATGTCACCTGAAGGAAGAAAGGGCAACTTGTGGAGTGAGGTAAAGCAAAAATGGATAGCTCCTGTCTCTTCTGAGTGGACTTGAGGCCGTTTGTGTGGGTATCTGGGTGTGGATAAGATGGCATGAGTGTGGGTAATGTCTGGATATGAGTCATGTGTAGGTATGGTGTAGGTAGAGAATGGATACGAGTTAGCTACCTACACTCCCCAGACCAACCTGACGGGATGAGTATGAACTGTTCAGGTAGCTTGAGACCTGATTGAGGTTGAAAGAGCAAGCAATATGTATGGGACTAGGTAGGAGGCAGATAATATGTATGTTAAACATATGGAAATGAGAGCAAACAACAGAGCTAGGGATACAAATATTGAACAGGGTCTGGGCCTCAAACTAAACCAACACTGGGAAATGAGAGGCTATGAAAGTAAATGAGCTCCAAGAGCAAAAGGGGGTAAGGCAGAGGGAGGACAGGCTGGAGATGAATCTCTAGTGATCCTAGGTAATACATCCCCAGTCCTGTGGGAAGGGCCACAGAGAAGCTGTACATTCCCTGGAAGGTTCAGCCCATTCCCCAGGAACTGATTTACCATCTGTATAGAAATTCCCAATTCTTTGTATATTTCATTCCTCCATAGCTCTTTGGTCCTAATCTCATTTAGCCCTTGTGTGTCCCATACAGTGGAGTCTGTCTCATGTGGAATGTCTTTGCTATATTTACTTCCCAAGTCAGAGCCATGGAAACTTCCATTTGTTACAGTTATTTTGAGGAGTATTTTAGAATGTCCCCTAAACTGAAGCTTGGGGATGGTGATCTCTCTAAAAGGAGGAGAATGGGAAGCTCAGGAATTTGCCTTAAAATTCAGTTGCATAGCAGATGGGAATTGCTTTACCCCAGGGATGATGCTGAAGCTGCAAGTATCTGAGGAAAAGCTCCTATTCTAGAAGAGGCACAAGGGATGCTGTGAGGTATGACACTGGTGTCCAAACTACAAGAGAGTCCAATGTGGATGGGAAGAAAAGAATAACCATTAAGATGCTATCTCCTTTTTTAAGAGCACAGGTCTCAAAGCTATCTGCTTGTTGGGACATTGAGGGAATGAAGCAACCTATGTCCAGATTAGAAATGAGGTTCTGCCATTATGATAGTGAACTGTCTTTTATGATTCTTTCAACCCAGCAGCTGCTGTGACTCCTGGAGGACATCGTAGAGATAGGAAGAAGGGCTGAGTCCCCTCTCTGGCTGTTCTTATATATCCCCACAACTGGGAGTTTGACTTATAGAGGCAATACTACAGACTGGCCTCATCCATCAAATTCAAGGGTTTATAAAATAAAGCTCTCTGGAAATGCAACTAAGGACAAGCAAGTCTTTAATGGGTTATGGATGAGAGCAGATAGAGAGTGCCTAAGGAATGGCTTAGGATGTAGCTAGCTCGCTGGTACAAAACTCTTCTAGCATGCATGACTTGGATTTGTCTTCAGTAGAAAGTGATAAGAACATACCAAAGAAATCCTTATGAAAACAAATGAATGTAAATAATGGGACATGCTGTAGTCCTGGAATCAGAACATCAGTCTAGTAAGGAAAGCATAGATACTCCTTAAAAAGGAGCCCTCCTTTCCATTGATTGCCTAAGACCAAAGAAGGATACAGCTTCTTCAGTCCCCTACCTCCAGATGAGGCAGTGTTTCCCCACATCCCCTCCAGGCTGCAATGAGGTTGATAGGACCTCCGAGGACCCTGTGCTTCTACTAGTGAAGCTACAAAGTATTTTCTCCCCTCTGGCCCCATGGCTCCATTACACATTAGGAAGCACATAGACTAATCTGAACTCTCTTGATCACATAACATTAATCAGATCCTCTGGCAGGTTTTGTTCTCAAGAAATTTGCACTCAACAAGATGGTATCGAGGTCACTTTTATCTGGAATATATTTGCTCAGAAATGGCTAAAAAGAAACAAAACTCAATGGGAGACTTAAGGACAAAGTTAAAATGGGAGCAAGACGAAGAGGAGATGTTCAGTTGGGATCTGGTCAGTTGCAGTGTGCTCAAACTTTAACTGATGCTAGATAGTGAGTAAGTTTGCAGGCAGAGAAAAGATATACCTTGAGATTTTGGGAGTTAAATGGAATGATGAAGAGGAAGGAGAACAATTACACTGATCCCTGAGCTGCCAAGAATATGGGACTAAAAGTATTCTGGGGCAGATCCCAGGAGTCATTTTTGGCTGGATGTCAGATTGAGTCCATGTTCAATACATGGGGCCTCAACTCGTGAGATCTCAAACTTGGCATATGAACTCTAGACTTCTTGGCCACAGAAGTCAAGCAGATCATCTGGTTTGGCTGGCCCAAATCTAATTTCCAGGCCAACCTTTTATAAAGAGACATATTGGTTGATATGTCCATCAAAGAGTCCTATGTCCTGGTTCTTCTCTCCAGTATAGTATATATGGTTGCTGATGTCTTTGAGAGGTGGGGAGTTTGGGGTGGTATTTAGATGCATTGTTCTTTGATGGGATTAGTGTTTATTAGTTAATGCTCCTGAGAATGAGTGGCTTATGGCTTCTTATATTACCTTATGCTGTCTTTCTCTGTATAGGCTTAGACTATGATGTCAGTACCAAGAGATCCTTCACCAGAAGAGAATCAATATGACTGCCAAATCTTATACTTGCAGTTAAAACTGTGGCTTAAACAAACTTCTTTCTTTTATTCATTAGCCATGCAAATGAAATTAACGCCATTAAGATGAAACCCATTTAATTTAATCGAAGTGACTAAAATGATATTATTACACACACATACACACACACGCACACATATACATACATACACATATATGGTTTCTCTGTATAGCCCTAGTTGTCCTCAAACTCACATAGATCCACCTGTTTCTACTGAGATTAAAGGTGTATGCCAACATGCCTGGCTTTTATTTTTATTTTCAATGAAGTAATTCATAGTAAGTCAGATAGTAGAAACTTGTATTTAGGATAGGAACATACCAAGTACTTAGTAAACATAGTAACTTAATCTTCATTAAAACTCAGTGAAGCAGGTTTTGTTACCTCCATTGAAATATAGTGAGGTTCAGAACATTTCCTTATTTTATGGTTTGTAGACATCAGTATTCGATTGTCCCATGTTGGGAGCCAGTTGTAGAGTTGTAGGATTGTAGGGCTGTGGGTTCCATGTCTGCTCAGTCACAGGGAATGACCACTTAGGGAAACATAACACTGAGAGTTTGACTGTGCTTGTCTCACACTGTGCCAGGCAGGTTTTGGGCTGTAGGGAATCTCTGAGCCAAGGCTTGAGGGTGGGAAATCTCAGTCTGAGGTGTGGGAAAGCCGGCTGGCTCAGGGGTCCCTGGGGCCTGCGATGAGTCTGGGGTCATGAGGTTCTCAGGCTCTTGGATATCCAGGCACCACTGGGAGTCAAGGAAGGGCTAAGCACAGCTTATGTGGGGGTGGGGTGGTGGGGGGTGGTGGTGGTGCTGGTGGCTTGGTTTAGCCTGGGGCTGGAGGGGGAGGGAAGGGGAGCTCCAGCTACTCCCATGTGGAGAGTCCTTGGCTTGGTGGGCTGCAGGCTTGGTGGGGGTAGTGGCTGGGTGTGCAGAGAGGCCTTCTACTGGAGATTGGGTAGTGGCTCTGTAGGCAAAGGCCTTCATGGCTCCCCATGGCAGATCTCAATGAAAATAGACAGTTGGTGGTTCCAAACCCTTTATTGTCATGGCGGAAAATGAATGCATAAAACCATACCCCCTTTTCAGGGTGGGCCTGAGATTAAATACCTTTTGCATCAAGGAATGTCTGGGAAAGGAATCTTACTGGCAATGCCCTCCAAGCCTCTAGGTACCTTGTTAGCATGGAGATCACTGTTTTGAGACTACATGACCATACATCATGCTCTTTTCCTATTTTCTTGGTCTGAGATGTTAGGGATGCCTCATGTATATGTGGAAGGGCTTGGAGCATTGTTCTTAAGTGACTGATGGCCACAACTCTATGGGGGACTGCTGATAGAGGACAGGGGCTTGGTACTCAGGAACAGGCAAAGCTCCTACCGTTCCTTCAGAGTCTCCGGGGATTCAAAGCCTTTTAGCTCAACTAAGGACCAGGATACCTCTCATTGCCCACTGCCCCACAGAAGCCCAGTCCAATTCTAGAGCCCATGTCTAGCTGCAGAGAAGTTTGGTTGCTGGGTTAGGAGAAGAGCTGTTGGATCGTAATTAAGCCACACTGGGATTGTCCGGGTACCAGAATTAGGGAGGGCGAGAAGGATTGCTTGCCTAGTCATTGTTCACTCCTATAATCTGAACCTAATTGTCTTTGTAAGCATCTTTATTAGGAAGTCATCACTATGTTGGCCCAACAGCCTAGCGTGGACCTGGGACCTCCTTGAGAAGCCAGAACACAGTTGTGCCTATGAGTGCCGTTGTCAGCCCAGCATCTCGGTCACCTGCAGTGGGTGTTCCATGGATTCCTTGGCTTTGGCTGACATCGGAAGGGACTGAAAGAGATCGTTCTCTACTTACCTAGAGCTCCTCTGACTTTCTGAGCCTAGAGGAAGATTTCTTTGAGGTGAGAAAAATCTTTATCTTCTAGTAATATTTTATAGGGTTGAGCTTCATAGAGGTGGCACACAAAAACTTTAAACTTTCTTGAAACTCTAACATTAGACAGTGTCAGGGTGGCACATAATCTGAGAATATTATATTCTACCTCCATGTGTAACAATAAGCACTATGGGAAACTCTTTGGATTTTATTCTGATACAATGTCATTGATCCTACTTCTTTTGTCCATAGAGATAGGGTTACAAAGTTACTGCAGGAAGACACCTATAGTTTAATACCCAGTTTATATTTAGGATAATCCTAACCTTAGGATCAACAGCATTTTTTTTTTGTAGAACATGATTTTAATATTTTTCAACTGTTAATATTCAACAAATAGAATAATTATTTTAAGATATATTTCATTATTATGTCTCCCTTTTCACTTCTGATTTTATTATTTTGGATACTGCCTCTGTGCCCTCTGGTTAGTCTGGCTAAGGGTTTATCTAACTTGTTGATTTTCTCAAAGAACCAGTTCCTGGTTTTGTTGATTCTTTGTATAGTTCTTTTTGTTTCTATTTGGTTGATTTCGTCCTTGAATTTGATTATTTCCTGCCATCTACTCCTCTTGGGTGTATTTGCTTCTCTTTGTTCTAGAGCTTTCAGGTGTGCTGTCAAGTTGCTAGTGTAAGCTCTCTTCAGTTTCTTTTTGGAGGCACTTAGAGCTATGAGTTTTCCTCTTAGGATCGCTTTCATTGTGTTCCATAAGTTTTGGTATGATGTGTCTTCATTTTCACTAAATTCTAAAAGCCTTTGATTTCTTTCTTTATTTCTTCCTTGATCAAGTTATCATTGAGTAGCATGGGATCATCAGCATATTGATTCAGCATCTTGCCACACCATTTCTCTGGGCTTTACTCTAATTCATGTCTGCTTTCTAAGTTCCCATTGGATTTTAGATGCTTTAGAATGTGACTGAAGACATTTCTTGGATCATTTTCCTCCTCAGTAGTCTATGGATTGAGGGTCAGGTCTCCATCAAGCCTTCTTCAACCATCTTTGGAGCTGATAGTGAGGATACATTTGCATCTTCATCTTTCCACACTCCAGCTTTGAAACTTCATCATAGGTACCTGACTTTGATTCTTGGTCAGAATCCATTGGTCCTGTCAATGCTTCGCTTCACAGCTGCCTCTTGACACCATAACCTTTATAATCCTACCTCCTTGTCTGAGATTTGCTATGTCTACAGATCTTCCAATCTCTTTTGCTCAGTATCAGTCAATAGAACCTTCAGAGTACAATCAACACGTACTCCCTGAACTGGTGGGTACTCTCTGATTTGGAGCTCTATTAAAAATTTAAATTTTAAATCCCAAGTGATCCAAATACACATTGAGCAAACTTCACATTCCAGCAATATTTGCAAAGAGAGAAAATTCAAGCCATTATGAAATGATATCCAATTAATTTCCATTAATGAAAACTGCATAAAACAAAGCCAGTCATCTGGGTCTAGATTTTTACTCTAGTCTGCCTGGTAGAGTGTCTGGTCCCTAGGCACATCCTTATCAATTGCTCTGCTTAGAAGATATACATTGTAAGAAGATGAGCTCTATGCTGCAGCACCAATCTGGAGATAGGAAGAGGCAAGAAGGTGCCTGGTAGGTTATTTGGATATGGCTGTCAATCAGTAGGCTTCTGACAGTGACAAAAGATATATTCTAGGATGAAGGGTGTAGTAGTTAGCTAGAACTGAAAACATCTTAGGCTTTTAGGCATAACCAACACTTGACATCTTGGTTGTCACAACTCAAAACAGGAATGTCTTCTCTTTTTCATGCCTACTTCTTCCACTGTTAGACCCTCTCAGTATTTTATTTATTTTTTTGCTTCAGAGATTATCATTATTTTAAAGCAATATGATCGAAGAACAGATCTTAATAGTCAACTAGGCTGTTTAAAAAAATAAAAAGATTGTCCAACTTGTCATCCATTGTGGATAAGGTATAATACTTCAGTTTACCCTAGAAGCAACTTGGGTCCATTTTTAGCATGCTAGATCTTGTACAAATGATCCCGAAGCTGTGTTCTAGCTATTGGAAGCCTTAGCTTAGCCAAGACTGGTGAGTAGTTGGGATGGCATTCTGTTGATGTGACAATGACACATTCTCTTTCAGTGAGACAAAGAGAACCAAGAAGAGATAAGTTCATCTTTCCAGAGTCTCCTTTGGATATTCAACACTACGAAATTGAATCAAGATGTTGCCAGCAGATAAGAAGCAAGGAGGTTCAGAAGAGCTAGTGAGCGTCTAAGACAACAATCCTGTCTGCATCCTGCCCCAAATATCACTTGCCTATGCCTAGATCTGAGCTCAAGGTTCTTATACACTTTCCATGGCCCTTTAAATTCCAATGTCAGGGAACAGAAGGAATTATATCTCAGATCACTACAGCTGGAAGTGACTAACAGGCCATTCTGTATAACTGTTCTTGAATTTCCTCTGCTCATGCATCCCTCTGAGGATCTCACTAACTGTGCATATACATGTACCCCTATATGCAATCTACACAGAATCCTTAGGTCACCTCCACCTACATACAACCATTCATGGCTTCCCAGGTGATTGTCATTCTCAACTGACTGGACTGAGAATCACCTTGGAAGAAAACCTTTGAGCATGTCTCTGTGGGAGTCTCTTGATTGAGTAAAGTAGTGGGAGAAGACCCACCTAAATGTAGTTGGTACCATTTTGTGAGCCCAGGCCTCAGCCTTTGTATAGAGGAGAAAATGATCCAAGAACCAGCCTTCTTCTTGTTCTGCTTCCTGATGGAGGGCACAAGGTGAATGGAAGCCACTATGACAGACTGTGCCCTGAAACCGTGAGCTAAAATAAACACTTCTTTCCTTCAATTGATTTAGTTAGCTTGTCACAAAAGCAAGAAAAGTAACTAATATGCCAAATTAGCACATTGCCATCTATATATCATCTCTTTACTTCTAGTCAAGGCAGTAAAGACACAGAAATGCCAGGCAACTGGCCTGTGGATACACCATTGAGTAATGGCTGAGCTTTGGCCAAGACCATTCTTCAGTCTCTTCATTACAGTGTTTCCCAACCTTCATTAAATACTTAGGGCTTGAGCCTTTTACACACCACCTTGTCCCCTGTGAAAATGTGGATAGCCCCAGTCTCCCTTGAATTCATACCCCAGACTAGAGATGAAGACAGCCAGCTGAAGACAAATCAGGAGACAGGACGATGCTATGGAATGTCACCCACAAGCAGCAGCAGGGCATGATTCTGCAAAGGGTCTGTGTGCAGACTGTCCTAGAGCAACGGCTCTCTGCCATGTAACTAGCTTAGTGAGCCTGAGACTTAGTTTCCTCATCTTCAAACTGGAAGTGGCAGTAATGCCTGTGATGTTTATGCTCCAGAAATGGCAGATGGGGTGACAGCTTTTTTACTGCCCTGCAGCACCTCAGGCTTCTTCCTGGATGGTCATGAGCCTTAGAAATGCCCAGGAAATAGAATACCAGCTGTGGAGAAGTTTGAGCCTTAAGCATCTGATTCGCCATCGCTTCTCCCTGCCCCTGTGCTGTCTGTCACTGACTTCTGGCCTGTCAGCTGTGAGGCCAGCTTGCCCCCTGCTGGCCACCCAGCTCTAGATGGAAAGTAGTAGACTTTGACCAGGCAGCATCTGTGCTGAGTCTGGGAATCCTCTGTACTCAGAGTTGGCTGTGGGGGAGGGGGCAGGGCTATACTAGAGTGGGGTGGGGGGTGGGGTCAAGCTGACTTGATTTTTCTCACTGTTTTAGGGGTGAATGACTTCCTGACATTCAGTTTGCAAATCTCCCTGACAGTCCAATTGAAAATGTATCCTGGTGGCAGTTTGCTGTCCAGGGAAATAAGAAAGGGGGGGTAGGAGGCGGGGAGGAGGTAAAGGAGGAAGGGGTGGAAGAAGACAGAAGTTACATCAGGGCCACCAGAGCAAGAGTCTAAGATGTGTGTGTGTGTGTGTGTGTGTGAGAGAGAGAGAGAGAGAGAGAGAGAGAGAGAGAGAGAGAGAGAGAGAGAGAATATGTGTGAATGTGTGAGTATGCGAGCCTGTGTGTACTTGAGTGTTTGTGTGCTTGTGTATGTGTGTGAGTGTGTGTGTATGTATATACATATGCATATGTGTGAATGTGTGTGAGAGTATGAATATGCAAGCTTGTGTGTGCTTGAGTTTCTATGTGCCTGTGTGTGTTTGTGTGTGTGTGTGTGTGTGTGTGTGTGGCAAGCCTGGGTGTGCTTGAGTGTTTATGTGCTTGTGTGTGTGTGTGTGTGTGTGTGTGTGTGTGTGTATGCATGTGCATAAATGTGTGTGAGAGTATGAATATGCAAACCTGTGCATGCTTGAGTCTTTATGTGCTTGCTTGCGTGTGTGTGTGTCTGTTTGTGTTTGTGTGTGTGTGGGTGTGTGTCAGGGTATGTTTCAGTGAAAGAGACTGAAAAAGGCAAAATCAGCAAGATAGAGGTACAATAAAAAGAGTCAGAGATATGGAAACAGACAGAGATACAGAGACAAACCAATGAAAAAACAAAAGGACAGATTGGGGAGGAGAAGAAGGAAGGAAAAGAGGAGGTAGAGGAAGAGGAAGAGAAAGAGGGGGAGAAGGAGGAGAAAGAGAAGGAGAGAGGAGGAGGAGGGAGAGGAGAAGGAGGGAGAGGAGGAGGATGGAGAGGAGGAAGAGGGAGAGAAGAAGGGAGAGGAGGAAGAGGAGGAGGAGGAGAGGGGAAATCTATATACTTCTCTAGCACAGGCTGTCATCATTCCCTTGGGTTCAGGGATCACATCTGAGACTGGAGCCTGAGGCTGTAGAAATCACTGGTTTTGTGATGCATACTACAGGACACAGAGGCCACCCTAGTCCTGGCAGGAAGCTGCACAGGCAGGCTGGCAGAGGTGCTCTGATGAAGGGACCTCAGCATACAGAGCATCTCTTATCTTTCCGGAACAGTTAAATCCCTCCACATCAGGCACAAATAGAATCCATCCCCGCAAGGTTGGGCTGCCCCATTGCCAGTCAGAGGCTCCACTTGCCTTTCAATTCGGTCTTAAGATGCGATGGATACAAATTGCAAAGGTTTGGTCAGCTTTTGAGCAGAAAGCAAATTTTATAAGAAGGGATGGGGGGAGGTGGGGGGAGGGTGGCAGGAGACAGAGGGGAAAAAAGCTGAAATAGAAAAATTGCTGAAAAGCCTCCTGCAGGCTGTCAGGAGCATTAACTTAGGATGATGTAGGAGAAACGACTAAGTGGTTTCTGTGTCAGCTACACTGAATCAAACATGCTCAAATATATGCCTGTGAGTATGGCAACCAGAGAACCCACCTCAGAAACAGAAAGCCGTCTCTGTGTTTAAAGGGTTTCTTATGTTTTGCAAATATAAGGGAAGCTATGCATAAATTGCCTTTGAAAGAGGAAGGTGGATGGGGGGATGAGCTGTTACACATTCACTGAGAGTGGGGTTGAGAGGGGAACCATTGGATTGCTTGTACCCCATCTCGGAGGGAAAGCAAAAGGAAGCAAAGGAGAGGCTGGCTCCCGAGAGCCAGAGAAGCGAGGCTCTGTGAGATCTGCAGAAAGCAAGGGAAATCTGTCATTTCCTCTCCCCGAAGTCTAGGTGCTTCTCTTCCAGATATGAAACTTCCATTTCTTCTGCTCTCTTGTGAAGGAGTAAACGTGGAAGGTCTCGGCACTGGGAGACCAGGGTGCTGGCTCTCAGCCTTTGTCATTAGGCAGCCAGCCTGTGACAGTCAGCCACCTTGCTAAGTACTGATACATGATATGTAATTGTAAATTAATTTAGCCATTAATTAAAAAAATCATTTAGTAAAGATAAATAATGTATACCACGAACCAGGCATTATTCTAAGTGCTTTGCAGATAATAATTTATTTAACTGCTCTAAAATGCTATTATATAAGGAAGGTGGAAAGTGAAGAGCAAGGAGAGTCCCCTTTTCAGGGACACGCCTTAGCTAGGCAAGGGAGGAATCACACTTTGATATACAGGTTCTTATCTTTGAGATCAGGAGAGCCTGACTTGCCTATAACCGGACATGGCAAAGGTGATGGATGTCACTCTGTGGCCATGCTGTTTAGGTTCTCTGAAGCATCTAAGAGGGTTGTCATTTATGGGAAATGACACATGGCAAGGATATGGGTAGCCACCACTAAGAGCTGAGGTCAGTCCTTTAACAACCAGTTTCTAAATTCCATTGAGACTTCAGGAATTGGGAGAAGACCCCAAATCTAGAACTCACCTTGAAGATAACATCCCTGAACAAGGGAAGCTAAGCCATCCTTCTGACCCTCCTAAACCTGAGTTAATGAACATTTTAACCTCTTAAGTGTGTGGGAATATGTCACATGGTTCTAGTACCCTGACACAATGGCTAAACTAGGCTATAAACCAATGACTACCACAGTCTTGTGTGCTATATCTCCTGTCCACAGGAAGATCTTATATGTTTTCATCTGGACATCTGATTCTTTATTTCCATCTGTGACAAGGAGACTTGAGACTCTCGGGGAGGAGGTAGAGAGAGTGGAATTGTGACAGTCACCATGCCACCGCTGTAGGAGCATCCATGAAAATCCCATGGCCTTCTTTGTTCATTCATCCTCTGCTTCAGGTTCTGGCCCTCTCTATCTTTCCCATGCCTCTCTAAAGGTTCCAGCTCACTTACTGTCCTTCTGTCCTTCATTGGGTCCCTAATACAGCCTAGACACTGGGCTAGACCTAGAAGGCAAAAGCTTTTTCTTTCTAGTCCATGGTCTTCATTTCTCTACTTCTTCCTCTCCTGTTATTCATAGAAACCAACATCTTTTTTTCCTCTTAAGAAAGGCCTGGGCTCCACCCCCTCCAATTTACCCACCATTCTCAGCCTTACCTTACTAAAGGCAAGCACAGCACCTTGCTGTGATGATCACAGAGAGCTGAAAGACTGGAGGAGAGCCCCGGGGATGACTGCCCCTCTGCCGACCTTCTCCATCTGGCCTCTTTCTCAGACAGAAACAGAGAATATGGTCAGTGAAAAAATAGGCCCTGGCACCTTCACCAGAAGGTAGGCAAACCATGCCAACATTACTTGTCCTCTGGCCAATGGATGGGTGGCACAGTGCCCAGGAGCCCTTGTTATGATATGAGACAATGAAACCACTTTCAGCCTTGAATTCTTAGCAATTTTAAACGAGCATTTCAGCTAAACTTCAATGTCCATTGTGTTTGCAGGTACACACACACACACACACACACACACACACCTCCTCACGTATGTAAAATCATGTGCAGGCACATATACCCAATCACAGTACTATAGACACACATATGTACTTTCATACATATAAAAGCACATATGCATGAGTTCCCCGTAAACACACATATACTGACACAAACACACATCGGCACAGAAGAACACACATACCCAAACATAATACCCCTCAGCAGTTGCACATGCACACATAAAATACCATGTGTTCATATGACTGTATGCCCGCTTGTGTTCTAATCCAAGAAATAAATCCCATGCTTCCTTTCTAATATTTCTGAGCAAGCTTTGGCGACTAAGCAGCTCCCTGCTTGCTACTTTGCACCTGAAGCTTAAGCCTCATTAATTTGATGCTCTTTTCTATTCTTTGATCGGTGTACATAGGCTAAAAAACACCGACCTCAGCCCAAAATTCTTAGAAAGATCAATGGTGGTAGTGTATGTGCATGTGCTTTCTGGGCTGTAAAGGGATAAACAAAATGAAAAGCGGCTGAGTGTGCTAGCCGAGGCCGGTTCATTTGCTCTTTGTGCAGGGAGTACAAAATGGCAATCCAGGGAGCCTGCCATTTGCATGCTTGTTCTGTATTCAGGCTTTTAATACAGTTCTGGAAATGCCTCGCTCTTTTAGATCCTCGGAGGTTTGCTCGTGTGCATCTCGGTCATTGTATCTGGGCTCAGGGCTAGAAAAGACTTCCCATGCACAGTGCGGGGGACCATGAGAGCAAGCCGCATTCCTTGTGTCCAGGGAAGGAAGAAGGGAGGAGCTACAGCCGGAAGCTGTAGAGCCATAGTTCAGCTGGGCCGGAATGGCTCTGCTTAGGAGCCTTGGGTGTCCCTTTCCCCGACTACCTCAGGCCATGTTGCCACCACTATGACTTGAGGACTCAGAGTTCTACTGTGGACAGAGCTGGTCAGGGGCACTGGGCAGAACGGGTGTCTCCATATCTGTAGGAATACGGAGGAAATCCGGTGAGGACATGAGACTTTCCAGCAGCAATCTCTGTGAGCCTGAAGCTGATCCTGTGGACCACAGTAGTCCCAGACAGATTCTCAGACATTATAGGAAAGACTTCTAGGGGACCCTTAATGAGGGCAGAGAAGCCTGTCACTCTAATCACTGTGCTGTATATTATCATTGGCAGGTCTTAGTCACTTATATTTGTAGATGGTGATTATAGATTATGATCAGTTATAGCTTATTCCTAGTGATTGTTCCTAAGAGAAGATGCACTAAGAACTTGGATTCTACATCTTTAAAACGATTCTGAGGTTTTGGGGTCCAGTCCTATGATAACAGCTCACATGACTCTGACCTATTTTATCACCTTGGTTCCTCCCAACACTGAACCTATCAAGTCTCAGACTCGGGCTGATTGAATCCAACACTGGCTGGTTATTTATGAAGCGCTGTTAGAATTCCCAACACTGTCCACACTGCAGGCAGTATAGATGGTTGTTCTTGGCTGGAGGCTACATATGATTAGGATGTCTTGTGCAAATTAGAAGTATTACTTTTGACCAAAGATTTTATTTTACCGACCAGTTTGAAAAGGAATTCATGGTTTAGAGACGGCACTGCATTTTGTTTAGGTCAAATTTAAGTAAAAATCCTATCCTATCCTGTACATGAAATAGGATTTAAATGGATTTAGAAGGGTAAGATAGATACAAAGAAAAATGTACCTGTCCACATACAGCAGTACAGAAGTTTCGTGTGTAATGAGGAGTCAGGTCATGTACATAGCTCCTGGGAGGAAGATGGAGTCTGAGAAACCTGGAACGTTGGTTAGGATACGGACTACGTGCGTCCTTTGCTGGATATTTCTCCTCTGCAAAGAGTGAAAACAACCTTTTTAACCATTTTTAGAGATGTCAATGTGACTGTATGTTATATCTCAAAGAGCCCAGGATACTGTATATACTTTTTTTGGGAAAGAAGTGAAATGCATAGGGAGTTGTAACCTGTGAAGTTCACACCAACTGATCAGGGTTGCATCTTAAACTTTGTAGGAATGCCAGCATAGTGCCAAAGCAACAAGGTTGGTTTGTTAAGAACGGGGTAACCCCATTTGGAGTATTTGTCTGACTTTCCAGGCACTGTGTTGTATGCTATGTAGGCAACATCTCTCACTTAACTCCTGAAACTCTTAATTTGTCTATATTACTCTTACAATTTTATAAATAAGTAGGTTCACTGTGAAAATAAGAAAATAAATCCTTATTGTATGTACTAGAGTATCACTTACTGCATGTCATAAACAATATATAATATATATGTAATAATATGATTATATGATTTAAACCTCTTTATAACTTCTTTTTTTTATATATAAACGAGGAAAATAAGGGCCAGAGGATATTAAACCATTTCCCTAAATTTAAAGGAAGGAGAAGAGAAAGGAAAACATCTCAAATCCTCTTGACTGGCAAATGAGAATCAGAATTCAAAGCCAGAGCTGGTAGGTCTCCAATGGCCAAGTTCTCAAGTTTCAGTATAGGGCAATATTGATTCAAGCTTTCCACAGAAGGCACTCCAACAGCAAAGGGGGGTCACATACCTCTGGAGGGCTGAGAGTGTTGCCTAAGGCAGCTAGCTGTCAGTATGAAATTTCTTTGAAGCTGTGTATTTTATGCCGAAATATTCTTGTGTGAATTTTGCATTCTCCTTCATAATATATATTTTTAATATAAAAAAATACGATTTTTATTTTGTTTGTTCTCCAAACTCTGAAGGAAACAAGTTGCAGGAAGAAAGCATGCTCTGCTTACCTACTACTCGCCTCCTGGACACAGCTGGGTGCTTCCAGATTCCTGGCACCCCATGGTGAGAATGGCTGAGTAAGGAGAGCCTAGGTTTCAGCATCAGCAATACCAGAACTCAGATCCTGGCTCCTTTGCCACCACATGCTGGGCCTCATCTCTGAGTGGCAGGTTCTTGTCTCTGAATGAGAAGAGATGATACATGTCTGTCAGAGGGGCATTACAAAGATGGGTGCTATTTCCAAACAGCTATTTAAGACATGCCATGCTTTCACCATCTTGTAACTCTTATGAGTCTACTACTATGTAGGTCACATAATCTCTGGGGCCTCATAGCTTGTGTGTATGATGTGTGTGTGTGTGTGTGTGTGTGTGTGTGTGTGTGTGTGTAGATAGTGGAGCAGCCTTCTGGGGGAGGAATTCTCATAAGCCTAATGTATTTACCAGGTCTATGTGGGCTTTCTTGCTCTTTATCATATTTAGATCGTTGTTTAGCTGAGCAAAGAACTTGTATTTCATTGGCCAGTGGCTATGCTCAGAAGAAAGGTTTGCTTAAAGTGAATTCAGAGTATTTAGGTTATATTTTTACTGTAGTCACAGACATTCATTTTATATTATATTAATATATATATAATGAATGTATATATGTATGTATATATGTATATATACCTATATGTGTGTGTGTGTGTGTATATATATATATATATATATATGCTAAATATCTATCCAAATATTTTTTCAAATTTTCTAAATCCCAAGCCAAATCTTAAGCAGAAAGGAGTATAATGGCTATTCTTGGTTTACTACATCTGGAATTAACTAAAACTTGAAAATGAAGGGCATACCTGTTTAATTTGAATGAGAAATACCTACTTTTAATCTAAAACTTTGAGGTATAAAGAAAATCACCCTTAATCTAGATCTAATCTTTGCCACACCTTTTTCTGGAAGCCCGTACAATAGTGGTTCTCAGCCTTCTTAATGCTGCAACCCTTTAATATAGTTCTTCATGCTGTGGTAACCCCCAATTACAAAATTATTTCTACTGCTCCTTTTTAACTAATTTTGATAATACTAAGAATTGTAATTTAAATATCTTTTTTTTTTTTTTTTTTTTTTTTGCAATGGTCTTGTGCAACCCCTGCATAAGGTTTTTTGACCTCTAACGGAGTTATGGCCCACAGGTTGAGCCCCAGTGCTATATAAGACATAGAAGAAGGAAGTGTTTGCTCTTTTGCATACTTGCTCTCACATTGCTAGCAAGCCCATTACTTCACCAGAATTAGATAGTCTATTTCTTTGGGATTCCAGCACATACTGAAA
Source organism: Mus pahari (assembly GCF_900095145.1). Lineage (NCBI taxonomy): Eukaryota > Metazoa > Chordata > Mammalia > Rodentia > Muridae > Mus > Mus pahari. The sequence continues at coordinate 62,411,216 of NC_034597.1, forward strand.
ACCAGTTGATATATCCTTCATTAGGGATGAGCTACTACTGGATTCAACTATTTTTATATTAGCTGGACCATATCCTGTAAGTCATTCAAATAAATTCAGAGAGAGAAAGAGAGAGAAAGAGAGAGAGAGAGAGAGAGAGAGAGAGAGAGAGATATCTATTCTTTAAGTTCTCTTATTCCAGAGAACCCTGAATAATACAAGATACAAGGAGACTCTGCTAGTCAGGTCAAAAGGAGGTCCTTGATCCAATAATTCTGCATTTCTAGAAAGTCACTGACTTTATTCAGTACTATTATCTTCATTTCTAAATTGAAGCTAGCTTGGAAACTATAACCATCATGAATGGTTGGTTGTATTTATAATGTCTGTTTTTTTAAAAATATAATAGTAGAAATTTTCAATGACACATGTTAATGAAGATGTGAAGAAGTGGAAACTTTGTGCATTGTTGGTGTGAATGAAAAATGGTACAGCCACTGTGGATGACGTTATAGTGATTCCTTAAAAAGTTAGACATACAACTATTTCATAGTCCAGGCATTCTTCTTGAAGTATACAGCGAAGGTAATTGATAATGAGAACTCAGATAGGTACTTACCCACCAATTGTTCACAGCAGAATTATTCATGATAGCCCAAAGACAGAAGCAACCTGAATTCCCATTAACAGGAAAATGGGTAATAAAATGTGGCACATGTATATTATAGAATATTATTCAGACTTAGAAATACATGAAATTCAGATATATGCTACAACACGGATGGACCTTGAAAGCATTATGCTAAGTAAAATAAGCTAGAAATATTGAGAACATTTCCTCACTAAGAAAATGACCCGATTCTTACTAAGTAAAGTAAGGCAAAAAATGTTTTATGATTCCACATATATGTGGCATCTAAAGCAGTCAGATTCATGAAAGTAAAATATAGTGTATTAGTTACTAGGGCATGAGAGAAAGGGGTTAGGGAGTTGTCGTTTAATGGGTAGAGAGAGTGAGGGAGGATGAGAAAGTTATTAATATAAAATAATGATAGTAAGAAAGTAATGGGAAGGCAGAGCAGCCCTCCCCTTTCCTGCACATTTCCTCTGTTACTCATTGTCAGTCATAGCCAAAAATGTTGAAAATCCTGAAAAATATGTATACATTTTAAAATTACATTATTTTTATTACCATGATTGATAGAATTTTGTCCTAGTACTTGTTCAAAATTATCTACTCTGTGTATGCTAACTTCTCTGCTAGTCTGTTAGTAACCATTCCAATGATCACATTACCTGACACAGTATCATAGCACTTACATAGTTCATTTTACTTAATGATACCAAGGAACAAGAGAAGAAGCCACAGTGATTTGAATCCAAAGCACTTTCTGGAAGAGAGAAGACAGTATAGTAAGAGATTTTGAGCATGAAAGACATTTTTACAAAGGGATACTTTTACAAAACTTTCATTACATTTTATTATAGTAACCATCCTATTTTGTAAATTTATTGCGTTAATTTCTTAAATGTGCTTGGGCAACAGTATAATATATTTATTTGGTTTGGTATTAGTGACAGTTTTAGGCATTCCCTGGAGTTTGGAACCCATCCATCAGTAAAGCTAGACTACTGTTCTTAATATTGCTAACCTGTTTACATTTAATTACATATTAGTGAATCGTATATTTTGTATATATTACCAGAATGAGGAAAATGTTTTTAGCAGATTTATTTTTAATTAAAGTATACTTTTGGTATCTCCTGTCATCTTCCTGTCCTGAGTATATTCTTCGCTAGATCTAGAAGTTAAATCCTCCCTTTCTTTGAAGAAAAAGCAAAAACAGCCTCAGGCATAGTGGGGCTCTGAGCCCCCAAGGCCACCAAGGGGTATGAACAGTGTTATAGTTATGTGTTGAGGAGTACGAATCGTGACTGCCTTCCACACTTCCCAGGGAGGAAAAGGGAAGGAAGAGTATGGTGGTGGCCTTAGAATTTAAGGGTTTTGTGGCCTGTGTACTCTGACCCCAGATTGCCAACTGTACCTAGAAATAGTAGGAACCACCAAGAGGTTCCCACGATTCCCTGAGAGCCTGTTTTCTACCACAATTGGTTTGCTTTCCTTCCCTAGGGCCCTGGGTGGTCCAAGAATACTCTGGAAATGGCCTATGGCATTGCCCCTCAGCTGAGAATAGCATGAGAGCTTGTTTGGTTTCTGAATGAGTTACCCATGTGGCCCTGTTCCATCTGCCCTGTGATGCTGCAGGACACATGGTCCTCAGGTAAAAGTCAGTGGGATCATAGACTTCACGCAGTATGACTTGGTACCCACATTAAATGGACAAAAAGGTTACAGAAAATAGAGCAAAGCATCTGGGAATCAAAACAGTGACACATCTGGGAAACACAATAAGAGAAAAAGAATACCGTGTCTTGAATCATTATCCATCATCATCATAACTACCACCACCATCATCATCACCATCATCATTTAATTGTCAACATCATCATCATCATCATCAGCAGCAGCAGCAGCAGCAGCAACAACAACAACAACAATAGCAGCAGCAACACACTAATAACAAACTTGTCTCAGTATTGTTGGGAGAATGAACTTGGATAAATGTTTATTCATGCTCCCTTCTTGGTTTCTGGGAGGCCACCACAGGTATATCAAAGCACAGGTCTCATACCTTGTTCTTTATTCTCTGGACTCCTCCCTCTTTTCCTTCCCTTGTTCCCATTTCCTCTCCCCCTGTCCGTATAAGGCCACAGAGGTAAATGGTGCCGGCCTACTCTACCCTCTAAGTCCCACTCCGTGGCTATGGAAACTGGATCTTATCAACGCACTTAACATTCAAGCATCTATATTCCCGCCTATGAAGAGGAGAGGGAGGAGTTTAGTTTTCCATTCATATTTGAATTCTCTGTGTTATTGGATCTTTCTATGTGGCACAAAAATTTTCACAAGGAGAAAAAGCCCTGACCCTGAGAAGCACATTCCTGTTGCTCTGCTGCCCACCACACATCCATTTGGACTGATTGCCCACCACAGCTGTGAACCTTTGAACATTAAATTTCAAAACGGAGACGTGAAAGTGTGAAAATGAAATAAATGAGAAGCCCGATTCTTCTCTCCATGCTGAGGATCCATGGCCCCGAAGTGCAGGAGAAAAGTGAATGTTTGGTTTCTCCCATCCAGTTTATCTCTCACGCCTCTGATGGCGGCCTTCTTCCTGTTCTTGACAATGTAATTGATCTATTCTGAGTAGTGGGCAAGGCACCAGAAGGTTCCCCAGAAAGGGAGGATCTGGAGCTTCGATAAAGTGGTAGATCTCTTCAATAAGTGAATATTTAAATGGAATCCTAACCACACTTAAGCATTAACAGAAGGATAACAATAAAGGACATGGCCTTAGGTGACAGGAAATAGGAAGTTGCAGAAAGTCCCTTAGACAGGAAGGACGCCTGATTTACCAGATGAAGTGTGAACTTGCTCCTTTAGCTTTCCCACTGGTTAGCAAAGATCCTTTGTCTCAGTTACTATTCCTTTTAGGAACCCCGATAGAGTCCTCATTTCCCTTTCTTCACCTCAGGCCTGGTTCTCACCGTGACCTATTAATTATTCCTTTTAAGTTCCTACAGCTGGATCCCTGTGTCTGCGGTCCCCTACCTCTGTTCAGGCTTTCATCACCATTACTAGGTTCCTGCAAATCATTTTCTCAGCTGCTTTTGCCTCTCACCTCTCCATCCAGGATTCCTATCCCTGCTGTTAAAAAAAAGACTTTCTTGGATAGCAAGTATATGTGTGTTACTCCCTTGTTTAAATCCTTTAAAGATTCTCACTCCCTTTAATAATCAGGCGCTTTATAATGATGTTCAAGGACCTTCACGATCAGACCTTGTGACTATCTTTTAAATGTTACCTCTTGTCGTGCACCCAACCCACATCCGCCTTATGTATTCTCCTTAAATAGTTCCTGTTCTGTCATGCCTGCTGTGCCAGCTGTTGCTTCTGCTTGGACTCTCTCTGCTTTCCTCCAACACTTAGGTCTTTCCTGTGTAATCTTCCAGGAACATCCCAGGAATGGCTGGAGAAGCCTTTCCAGACACCTTCCTGTCCATAACTAGTGCTTGCATGTGCTATGGTGTCATAACACTAACTGCATCTCATTGTCTTGATGGTTGATTGGTGGACTCTGTTTTCAGTGCAGAATTCTCTAGCTGGGATTTGGCACAACAGCTGGTGTAGACCAGAAACTCCAGGAGATCTTGAAGAAAGGATGTTTAAAAAGCTGATTAGCAAAGCCAGAGGAGTAGGAATAAGAAATGAAAGTGCCGAAATTGGACCCCCCAGAAGATGAAGACATTTTCAAGTCCCACACTCTGATTACTAATGAATGAAAGCTAAACATAGGCAGACGCTTTCCCAATGTATGTAGATAACAGTAGCTTTAATAGGTGACTTCTAACAGTGCCCTCTTGGTGAGCAAGAGGGAAGAGAATGGTTCGTGGAAGTGAAGACAATATCAAAGTCAAGAATAAGGTAAACACTTTAGAAAGGAATAACTGAGAAACAGTGGTGTCTTGGTGTATTTTTATTATTATTATTTACTGAGTTCTTATATCTTTACCTCCCTTCCAGCCCCTATTCCCTCTTCCAATTCCCTAACACTAGGTAGGCAAGAAAAAACGTTAAAGGGGAAAGGGTGCATTGACCCTTTTAGAGTACTTCCTATTGACTACGGACCTGTTTCTTGAGGCCAATCTAATGTTCACCCTCAGGCTATCTCCAACTTCTTCTCTCCTTGCTCACAATCACTTGACAAACCATAACAGCAACCAGAAGAATCAGGGTGGATCAGCCTTCTCCTCCTTTCCATCTTTCTCCTCCCCTTCCTCTTTCTTCCTCCTCTCCCTCTTCCTCTTTTTCCTCTTCCTCCTCCTTTTCTTCCTCCTCTTCTTCTTCCCCCTCTAAATCCTTCTGCTCCTTCCTCCTCCTCCTTTTCTTCTTCCTTCTCCCCCTCCTCCTCTTCCTCCTCCTCCCCCCTTTCCTCCTCCTCTTCTTCTTCCCCCTCCACCTCCTTCTCTCCCTCTCCCTCCTCCTCTTCCTCCTCCTCCTCCTCTTGTTTTTCTTGTTCTTCTTGTTCTCCTTCTTGTTGTTGTTGTTCTTCTTGTTCTTGTTCTTTGCACCTCTGGCCCTTCTAGGGGCCCTGACCATTTTTACCCTCTTCAGAGTCCTTAGAATTAAGCTATCTGCAGTGGGCAAAGATGATGCCCTTCCTTAAGGATGAGATAATCATAGTTAATGGCTGTGGACAATCAGAAGTAGCCCTATATTCTGCACATGGAATTAAAACAAAAACACATTCAATAATATAACTCGTGTTTTTAAGAAATCAAAACTCTCACTACAGTGATGCCCCTGGGGCTAGCACTCAGTGGGGAATCAGACTCAATCCCAGGTGGCTGTTTATCTCAGGTCATCCTTTCCATCCATCTCATCAATTCAAAGGGTGTTTATTGAGTAACTCCATTAAAAAAATGCCTTGATGATCTAGTGGAGGAAGTAGACCTGGGCTCACACACTGCTCTGCTGAGGCTGGAGGAAGAAGTCCCAGAGTTTGTGAGAACTGGGGTGATAATTCTGAAAAGCGTCATGTGGAGGTGAGCTCCTAATAAGCAAAGACTCTTTTCTAGGCTGGCATTCTGGCCCTGAGAACCTCTAAGCATGTTTTTGACATCCCCAAGTATTCAAATAGCCCCTATAAGGCAGTTCTGTGTCTCTGGTGATTTCAGAGACTTACCACTTCTCAGTCCCTCTTGGTTCATTTCTCCCACTGCTGATTTCCCCCCTCCTTGCTACTTTAAACCTAAAAATCCAGAGCCTGTTTCCTTTTGCCCGGGTCCTTCAATATTCACACAGTGTGTACCACCATCTCATCCCTATGTCATTTTCTTCAATTAACCATTTTCTGAGGAGGTGAGCTGCAAACTAGACATGGAGTGCTTTCTGCCATTTCTGTACAGACCAAAAAAAGAAAGCAACATATATTCAGTCACTGTCCTTTTAGGAGTTCAAGGCCTTGCCCCTGTTTTTCTAGGGAATTTTGGTTGGGTGTCTCACTCTTCGATGGAACCAGAGAGTGGAGAAGATCCTCTGACTTGATGTATCCTTGTAAATCAGAAACTTTCGGTTACCAGGAATGGACTAACCCTTTCAGTCTAATCTCAAGTGATCATTTTTTTTTTTAATGGTAGGAAGAGTAGCAACTCATGTGGGAAGTGAGGCTTCTAGGGGTGGTATTGGAGGAGAGTGGCCACTCTCGGTTATTTTCTATCACTTTGAAAACCATAGTAGAGGAGAGGCATTCTTCATATGCTCATCTCCATCCTCAGTCGATCAGGAGCAGAAAGAGCATAGAGTCTTATTAGCATAAGGCCAAGATAACTTGGGCATTGAAATGAGATTCTGAGAAGAGCCCAGTTAGCATTTATATAACTAGATGTGGGAGGTCATAGATGGTGAGGAGGACCCTTAAAGGGTCCTGGAGAGATCTTTCTCAGAGCTTGTTACAGATTGTCCTGTTAGGGCTGGCGGTGGGCAGGTGGAGTCAGTGAAGCTACCAAAGGGTCACTTGTGCGCTCTCTTTACAGAACATAGTGACATCTGGGAGCATGGCAGGCACAGGCTTTGTTTGGTCTTTGGTGGAAATGATGTGACTTGCTGGCTCTTTGACCCTCTGGCAACTGGGAAGTGATGAGGATAGCAGTAAGTCAGTCAGAGTCTCAGTGTGTTTTCACTCTCCCGCATCTGGGGTGCAACGACTCATTGGTTCCTTCCTGTCTTCTACTTTCTCAATCTGTAGAAAGGCATGTGAGGCTGACTCTTGATTGTTAACCAGATTAGATTGTGAAGTACCTCAGAGAGCAGTAAAGCATATCCCTGAATGTACCTGTGAGAATGGATATCTTCAGAGAGGAGTGAATATGAAAGACAGTAGCCCAAGGGCCAGGGGCGAGATAGGATCTCCTCCCTCTCCCTCTCCCTCTCCTCCCTCTCCTCCCTCTCCCTCTCCCTCTCCCTCTCC
>NC_034597.1:62418315-62435615 GCF_900095145.1 Mus pahari
TCTTTTCTTTTCTTTCTTTCTTTCTTTCTTTCTTTCTTTCCCTCTCCCTCTCCCTCTCTCTCTCTCCCTCTCTCCCTCCGTCTCCCCTCCCCCTCCCTCTATCCCTTCTCTTTCTCTCTGTGTCTCTTTGTGTCTCTCTTCTCTGTCTCTCTCTCTCTTTGTGTGTGTATATGTGTGTGTATGTTTCTACTCCACCTCTCTTGCTCCTTTACTCAGGCTTAACCCCTCTGTCATGAAGGACTGAAGCCTATGGAGCCTTGAAACAGAAAAACAAATGATTAATTTATCACAGCAGTGGGGAGTTAGCTAACAAAGGGCATTAATAATGTCTATTGCTCCCCCTGGCTCCAAGGGAGAGCACTGATACAGATGAACAGTCGAGGGCAGGGGAAGTGGTTGAAACGATGAGGAATAAGGAGCCTCAGTAGGGCGTGTTTATGCTTCCAGTGCACATTTCACTTTCCAAAGGTCTCTGGCAGGAGAACTCTTGGGCGCCTATTGAACTGACCTTCAAAATAATTTGCAACGTGCTCATTGCACACGTGTCTGTGCTGTCTGTAGAGACAGCTGACGTGTGAGAAGTCAGAGGTGTCTGGTGGGGAGATGTGCTGTCTCTACCACCAGTGCCTTAAGCCCTGCCAGTCATGCATGTTGTAATAACGTCCAAATACTTTCTTAAGTGTAATGGCTACGACCAGTGACCTTTAAGGCATATGGAAGAATAATACATGTTACTCACAAAAGCTGTGGTGCACCAACCCTGCACGTGGATGCCCACAACTAACACCTCTTTAAAAATTAGCGTCTCAGAGAGTGGCTATGCTTTGCTCAGAACAATTACATTGCTCACCCAGTAGCTTAATTGGATTTCTGTTTAGTAACTTGTACAAGTCTTTTCTATGGAAGATGTCACCTGCTTCTGGGAAGGAGCCAACCCCTTAAGCAATGCAAGCAGAGATATATTAAGGGTAGGGCTGCCTTTGAAGGAAATGACTGCTATAGATCTTCAGGTCTAGGCAACAATACCATGGTATTTTTTATTTCTAGAAAACTCATGAGACACTATTTCTTGTGGTATTCCTTATACGTCCTCCCTACCACTTCCTAGATGATGTATTTGTTTCTCCTCTTAGAAGAGAAACTCTCTGAGGAGAAGAATCTTCTTGAACCATTCTTAGAATAGAGGACATTTGGCTCATTGTACGAAGTTCCTGGCTCTAAGAAATGCCAACTGTCTGATCCAGAAAGCTTTCAGACCTTAAGCTACACAAGAATTGATACTCCTTCTTGGGCACTGGTTACTGTATTAAATATCCATGAGGTTTTACTGAGAAATCTTATGCCTCTATGAAAGATCTGTGTGATCCAGATGTAGGGTCCAGACATCTGTTCATTTCGAATCTTTCTATGGTTTATAAATACCAGAGCACGTTTGTGTCATTTTAGCTCTGCAAAGTAAATATTCGCAGCTCTGTTCTACATACAAGGTCACAGGAGGTGCAGAGGCAATAGGAATGGACCTGTTTTCTCAGTTGAGTGTCACTAGATTGAAAGCCAATTCCTGAGAAATCAAGGGGTGCTTGGGGTGAAATGTTAAAGAAGCATTAAGTATGCATTCTGGAAATTGTGCCAAAGGAACTAATTCCTTGAAAGCAATGCAGAGAGGACTGTGATCTGGATTTTGTTTGCATTCTCATGCAGGTCTGTATGTTCAGACATGAAGTCTCCATTCATACACATTTTATCCATGAGTCAATATGCAGTTTTGACTTCTCTGGGTTGTTGCTATGAAAATTTCCATATATGAGCCTCTCTCTATGTCAGAGGTCTTTTGCCATATACCACATCCAGGTGGTCCTGAAGCCAGCTTGAGGTGGCAGTGTTTTCTTTCAGTGTTTTCAGAATGTTCTAGTCACTTTACTCATGGTTATGGCCAAAAACTGCTAAGAAGTGACAAGAGAAGTTTTTCTTTTGGTTCAACATTTTAGTGGACATAGCCCTCTGATAGCAGGGTGGTTCATTTCCATGGCAATGGGGTTGGAGTCTTGGCTTGTCTGTAACCCATCAGACCAACCTCCATGGGACCACTCCTTCCAGTGAGGTTCCATCTCCTCAGGTTTCCACAACCTCTTAAAATAGCACCCCAGACTGTCTACCAAGTATTCAAACACATAAACCTGTGAAGGATATCTTCTTTTCAGACTATAAAGGGCCATATTTAGGTATCTGCTTGGGCCTTCATAGAGACCTCGTTCAATTGTTTTTATAGAGGCAACAGCTGGAAATGGATCTGGTTTTAGCAGACCCAATGGTAAAAGAATGACTACAGTGAACTTGTCCTCTACTCATAATCCATGTCAACAATGAGGACTCACATTAGACAAATGAAGGCTCTATGACTAATGAACAGTGAGTTCACCCCATAAGTTGGGATGTGGTTATGCCATAGGCAGGAACACTAACCAGGGGTTCCAAGAGCCTTAGTCAGTGATAAAAGGAAAGGAACGAGAGACCCTGAGATAGCCTCTGGATGTATCCCCATCCCACACCATCCTGCAATGCTTTCCAGCTGCTCTTGCTGGGGGCTTTAGTTTGGGGACTCATGTCCCTTCATCCATCTTTCTGGCTGTGGTATTAAAGACAGCTTCCAGATTTTGTTCTGCTCATGGCTTGTACTTCAAAGGGCATTGGGAGATTCCAAGGGGACCTTTGCTGGTCTTGTGCTAACAGGCCGAAAAACAAGCTCAGTTCTCCAGTCTACAGGGAGCGGATGCCTTGGTAGGACAAAAATCCTCAGAAGATGTGATTGGTGACAACCTGTAATTTCATTCTCCTGAGATCCTAAAAACCATTACCAAATCCAAGTATATGCACCATTGGCTTGACACTACTTAAGAGGAAAGCTAGAGAGCCCAAGAAGTTGCTCTGGGCATGTGTTTCACTAGCTGGCAGGTATCCGGAACTGCAAGCACTTCCATAAAACAGCCACAAAAAAGGAAGTATGTGATTGTCATAGAACAGGCACCCCAGCCCTTTATACTCCCATCTTATTGGAACATAGCCTTGCTATAAAAACTGCTACCCTGGAGTCCCCATTCCCTGAGTGTGGTACCTCCAGTCCCAGTGTGAGTGTGCTAGGTCAATAACCCAAGGGAAGCTGAGACCAGGGAGATTCTTTGGAGAGACCAGGAAGCAAAGACTTTATGACATACAACCCAGTGTCTCTTGATACCTCATTTACCTGGCACTAAATTCACTGTCTTCAGAACAAAATTGTCTTGTTCAATACTTTTTCAACCAAGGCAGACACGGCAGCAAGATTTAAACTCAAGCGCCTCTTTCATTTCCCTACAGGTTTTCCTATGCGCCAACAGTACCTATGAGGACTTACTTAGCTGACCAGCACACAGCTCTGCATAAATGGGAAATAGAGAATGAACATCTACAGTCCCTAGGTAAGACCAGGAAACGTCTCAGTTCAATACAGTTCGCCCTTCTGCCATTTGCTTTTTCTGCTCCTCTCTCCTTCGTTCTTGTTACTAGCAAAGGCAGGAAAAGAGAAGGAGAGATCAAGAGATTCCAGGAGAGATAGAGAGATGGAAAGGGAGCTCTGAGAAAAAGAGAGGTGGGGATACATAGAGAGGGACCGAGAGAGAGACAGGGGAGAAAAACAGATACCGAGACAGGGCACCGTGAGACAGCAAAAGGCACAAAAAGAGGGAAAAAGAGACAATGATGGAGAAAGAAAAGAGGTAGGAGAGAATGGAGGGAGGGGAGGATAGCATAGAAGAAAATGGAGAAACAGACATGAAAAACGTAGAAGAAAAAGGAAGGAGAGAGGAATAGGTGGTGGGGAGAAAAAGAAGAGAGGGAAGAAAGAGGGAGAGGTTTGTAATTCTTTCTGTCCAAAGCAGACTGCCCAAGTGAACAGACTGCTGTCAGCACAAGGCTCATGCTTTCCATCTCACATCCCCCACTGGAGCACTGCAAATGCTCTTCTCTGGATTCAGAGCCAGATTCCTTGACCTTGCTTTGGATGGCACCACCTCTTCCCTTCTGTATGACCTTTGGAAACCAGCATCACCTCTGTGCATATGGTCCGCCCTTGGAAAACAGGGACGCAGATGACATTCATAAGGAACTGAGGGTACTCAGTGGTATTGGCTGCCTGGCATGCAGAAGGCCCTGGGTTTACTTTCAGCTTTGTAATCACTGTGCTAGAAAAGCATCAGGTGATACTGTTGGGCTGGTGGCATCTGGGTCTATAGCACCAATGTCTCAGTAAGAAGTAAGTGACCAAACATGTCTCAATGCCATGGTGTTTTGCCTTAAGGAACCTTAACCCTACACCTAGCCAGAGCTTCCATGTCTAACACCTGATCTTGCCACCCAGAAATACTCTGAAGAACTATTTTTCAGAGATGGTTTCCTGCCATGCAGTTCAGACTGTGTTGGAGATTGGTTCTAAGGTTTTGTCTACATTTGTCTTCCCAAATCATATGAGAATCTATATGTCCAGGCACTAGGGATCCATATTTCCAGTTGGTTTTTGATGATGAATCAATGAAGAGCCAGTGGCTGAGCAGGGTGAAAGAGGCGAGAGGTTAAAAATTCCCAGGAAAGAAACACGGGAGAGAGGAAGAAGGAATTATGAGGGGCATAGAACTGATCATGCCATGAAGGAGAGGAGGATGATATGGCTGAAACGTAGGAACAAAGGGAAAGAAGTCCCATGGGAGGGCTGCACAGAAGGCAGCGTGGCAGCACAGATAAAATATAGATTTAGAAAGTGTTAACTCAGGAATACCCGAAGGGAGTGTGTACTAGCTTTGGAGAGATTTAGGAAGTACCCAACCATTGAGCTACTCAAGACATATCAAAATTAAGTTGATGTGTGTGTGTGTGTGTGTGTGTGTGTGTGTGTGTTACATTTGCAAATCCAGAGAACTCTGGTGGATGGCTAGACGCATGATCACCTGCCAGGAGTTCAGTGTGGATTAACTATTCACTTCTACAAGACTGGTCCTGTAGTAGAACTTACGATCTTCCTGACCAAGCCTCCCCAGTGTGGATGCTTGCAGGTGTGTGCCACCGTATCTGAACTGGAACATACTCTTGATAATACCCAGCCAAATGTTGCCTTCCTGTTTCCATTTCAAGACTCAAAAAAGCCATGTAGTAGATTCTCTGGGGACTCCAAAAGAGGACACTCCTTAACTGGCACAGTGTTTGTCTCGGGTTCAGCGGTCTTGGTTGGTTCCTTCACCTACCGACTACAACTTTAAATGCTGAGCTCTCTCCTCTGTACTTTCTCTTAAGTGACTGGTGAGAAATTATTAACTGCATCTTACTTGCGTGTGTGCTGCCTCTTCCACATGTTCTGATTGTCCTTACCTAGCTGTGTATTCCCCTAGAGGTCCCTGGCCGCCGAAGGCATTCTACCTCACTACTCTATCATTTCCCTGGCTCCAGATTTTAAGCTCCTGTCTTGTCAGAGTTGGTTGCACTTCCCTGTTACCATCATAGATCATCAAAATTATCAAAAATGCATGCAGGAAGGTGTGTGAACTGACATCCGAAACAGAACTCTTGCAGGATTTATTTCAAGGCATCCCTGTCCCTTTAAGAATCATGTTAAGATATCTCGTGCACTAGAGATTCACTGATTTCTGCCTTCTTCTAATAAAATTTCTCTTTAATTAAGCAGGGTAGTGTGGACTGCAGTCCTGGCCACATTATTTGTCTTTTTATTTTGTAGTTACATGGTAGGATCTTCAGTGCAGGAGCCCTGGAATTATACACTGGGCCCTAATATTTCAAGCCCCAACAGGAACAAATATGCAATTATATAGTTCAGTGGTGCAGTGGCACAGCAGTGCAGATGCGGATGAGAGACACTGCTCCACCAGCTCTCAGAAAGCTCCTTGGAAAGGAAACTCCAGTCAACTGCCCAGCTAGCAGGCTTCAGCTCTGTTGCCAGCATGGGTCCCCTCCCATCAGGATCCTTTATGACAAAGGGTACATGATGGGGCCAGAGACCAAATGTGTCCTGTGTGCCTGTATTCTGGTTCTGAAATGTCCCGCAGGATAGAGTCATGCAGGAAAGGGGACCTCTGTTAACTGCCTTGGGTAGCTTCAGAGAAAGTGTTCATCCTTATCAAACCAGAACTCCATCATCATTCACAAATGAATACAACTCCACACCTCCTCCAAGTGTTACCGTTGCTATTGGGTTCTCCATGTGATGAATGCAGAAATTATTGCTCAGACAGGCGAAGGACTTAAACCTAGGCCATATACATAGTCAGTGGTCATGACCATTCTAGTCCCTAATGTGTGCAGTCTACTCTTCCTTTCTTCTAGACCCAAGTAGGGACAGAAGAATCAGTGACATGCTTGTTCATGGTGGCATAGTACTTGGCCATGGTTTAGAATAGGAGCTGTAGTATACCAGTTCCAGCTGCAAAGAGAGCCTACACAGAATTGGAGAGGCTTGGGAAGAATATTCTAAACCATCTTGAAAAAGTTTCAAGAGTCTTCTCTTCTGTGGCTGCTTGTGAGTACTTAACAAAAGTAACAAAGCAGGACAGAACAGCCACTTGAGACAGGGTACTCCAGAGGGGAATAGTCATGTATGGAGAGACAGAGTATCTCTAAAGGCATATGGGGAATCTTGGCATATATGTGTGGATACGTCTGTGTGTGTGTGTGTGTGTGTGTGTGTGTGTGTGTGTGTGTGCTTGTATATACATGTATATGTATGTATGCATATGTATGTCACTGTGAATGCTTTTGAGTAAAATATAGGTGCATTTAGGTGGTATGAATATGTGGCCATGTATATGTTATGTATGTGTCCATATATTTTTGTATCTGTGTGTGCCTATGTGAGAGCATGGATTTACATGTATGTGTCTGTGTATATGTTTATGTGCCTATTTATATGTGCATGATCTGTGTGTGTCTATGTGGGAGCATGTATGTACATGTATGTGTCTGTGTATATGTTTATGTGCCTATTTATGCATGATCTGTGTGTCCGGTATGTGTGTTGTTGCAGAGTAGTTACTAGGGGTCTAGGAAGGAATCTCAGAGCCAGAGGTTTCCATGGTAGCTGAGATACCCGCTGGTTCATAAATAATTAACTAGCCAGCGCTTTTAAATACATTTCAAAACAAATACTCATTTCCCTTTAATGCAGAACTGATTCTGCCTTTCATGCATGCCTAAAGCAATGGTCAGAATGTAACTCTCCTCCTGGTGGAGGCAGCAGCTTGGATTGTCCTGGGAAACAGTTCCTTGTTGATGGGCAGGAAGCCAGCCCATGGCTTTTCCTTGTCCAGAGGAGGGAGAGAGTGGAGGGAAGAAATGCTTTTTCTGATCTACTTCAATTCAGCAGCACTGGGGGAATCTAGGGGATCAGCTGACTCCTGGCCTGGTACTGAGACTGGATGTTTACTATTGTACAGGAAGGCCCTCTGATTAATTCTCACCTGAGCCTCCTGAAAGAGAAGTTGACCCAAGTTTGGTACATGTCCTTTCAGGCCATTTGTCCTTGGTAAGAGCTGACTCTGAGGTAGGTGAGCTCAGTCTCTCTGTCTACTCTGCTTCCCAGTTCCTGTGTATACCCCTCAACACAGCCCTGGCTGACACAGTCTCTGTCTAAAGCCTATGCTTGCCATTTGCCATCATAAGACTCAGCTGGATGGCAGACTATTGTGCCACTCCATTATCTTATTCATGGAGCCGAAGAACACCCCAACTGGCAGTCAAGATCTCAATGGAACTAGATGTCTGTGTTAGGAACTGGGAAAATGGGATGCATACCTGATGCTTTGAGTTTTGTGTGATCTGGATCGAACATCTGACCTTTTGGCTTTGTTGTAGTTTGGGTCACCTGGAGATGTTTGAAATGCTGAATAAAAACACAGGGAGTCACGAGTGAAGCCAGACACAGGTCACTGTGGAGGCTGACCTGGTGAGGTAATTGAACAATTGAGCCATCACATCTGCCACTTTCAATTGCCAGCACCCGGGCTCAGTAGCACATGGGCACAAGGGCGGCTGGCCTATCCTGCTATTCGTTACATTAATGAAAACATCACAGCCAGTTTTTCCTGAATACTCACTGGGTCAAAACCTCTGGGGTAGACATGTTACCTGTATTATCTTAAGTAATGTTCACACTTAACACCCCTGCCAGACATTGGGACTAGCTTGCTGCAAGCAGGCCCAGGAAAGGTCACCTTTTTATCTTGAGTGATTACTATCCATGATATAATCCTAGCTCAGCTCTCTTTAGAAAGGGTACACAGTACTAAACATCTTGAGCAAACACCAACAGGAACCTCTGAAACACTTCACACAATTTTGTTGTTGTTGTTGTTGTTGTTGTTTCGAGACAGGGTTTCTCTGTGTAGCCCTGGCTGTCCTGGAACTCACTCTGTAGACCAGGCTGGCCTCGAACTCAGAAATCTGCCTGCCTCTTGCCTCACAAGTGCTGGGATGAAAGGCATGCACCACCATGCCCGGCCACACAATTTTTACAACCCTCTGCTTTAGAAGATTTTGAAGACAGACAAAGGCAGGTGGAATCTTACCAGTTTTTTTTTTTTTTTTTTTTTTTTAACATTTAACTCTAACAGTTCTAGATGAATATACAACTGTAAGAAAGAAGAGAGATGCTAGTGATCCTTCATCCAGTGTCTCCTGATGGGAATATCTTACAGAGCTATTGAATACCAAAACTAATTAACACTGATGGCCCCAGTAAATGTATTTATTAAAAATTGACCACTTTGTGCATACTTTTGTATGTACGTGGTGTGTGTGTGTGTGTGTGTGTGTGTGTGTGTGTGTGTGTGTGTGTGTGTGATTAGTTTTATACAGTGTGGAGTGTGAATTAATCCTATACATTTGGATCTATGAGATTAGCATCAAAACCAAGACACAGAGTTTCTCTTTTTTAAAAATTCTTAATGTTATCCACCTTACTCTTCCCCACTCTTCCATTTATGTCTATAATATCTCATTTTAAAAGTGCCATTTAAAGTGATGTTAATATACTATAGAAATATATGTTACACAGATATATTACAGTATGATAAAACTGATAAGTTAGGGAGACATATAAAGACAAGAAAATTACTGGAGACAGAGAAATATTGTAAAATGACAACCAAGAAGAGACAAGTGTCTTAGATGTATGTGCACTAAAAAGCATATCCTTATACCATATGAAGGAAAACCTGATAGAGAAGAAAAGAGAAATAGGAAGTCTGTGATTATGTTTGTGGGAATTTAACTCTCCAGTTTCAGAAATCACTGAAACTCCTAGATGCCACAAAGAAACAAATGATGTAACCAATCAGCAGAATCTAACTGGAATATATAGAGCATGGACCAGCAACAGAAGATGTAAGTTGCTTACAAGCACACATGAAACATTCAACAATATAGATTACACCCTGCAACAAAAGTAAAGAGAAAAGAAGATTTAAAAATCATTGAAATTATGGAAGATGTTTTAAATGCCAATAGAAAAGTGTTGACTAGAAGTCTAGGTTGTCATTATACACCTACCAGAGTGGCTGGCATTAACATTTTTAAATGGCCATTATTATATTAATTATATTATATTATATTATATTATATTATATTATATTATATTATATTATACCAAATACTGCCAATAATAAAGAGAAACCAGAAATGTAAACTGGCCATTCTGGAAATTAGTTTGGTCAGTTTTGTGGCATCTTACAAACTAAATACACAAATTAGACCTTCATACTGCTAAGTCAAAGCTTATGTTCGTGGAAAAGCCCCATGCAGAATATGCACAGAGGCTTTGTTCCTAATAGTTAAAAACTGAAAACGTCTCTAGAGTTCACAGTGAATGGATGTTTATACAAATTGCCTGTGTCTCTACCATGAAATGCATATGAAGAAACTACCCATACATATAGCATCAACTTGGACATTATATTGACTGTTCAAGCCAAGCTCAAACAGATACATGATGTGTGACTTCATTGATATAAAATCACAGATGTTTTAAAGAGAAAACATTACAATCTTCGTAATAGTTCTTAACCTGCCTGAGGGACCATGGTTCTTCGACACATGGAGTCCATCATCTCAGGATCCGGCTTGTCTGCATCTTTCTATTGTTAGCCAGGGGACATTTCCCCTTCAAGTAAAGATGGCTCTGAATTAGAGCTGACATATCTCAAGCAATTATAAACCAAATTCTAGAATCACAGAGTGTGAAAGGGAAGAAGCCGTAGAGATCATCTAGTTCAGCAGTCCCTAGCTCTGGCTGCACCACAGACTCACCCAAGAAGCTTCCAGATCGACTGATGTCTGGGTCATTCCTTGGGGTCCCATTTTAATTGGTTGGAGGAGGAATCTCTATTCTTTAAAAGCTCTCCAGGTGATTCTAAAGTGCAGCCAAGTGGAAGACCCACTGACAAGTTCAAGTTGTTAGCACATCTGTCCTTCTCACAATCCCTGAAGACAAGAAACACAATTGTACTTAACACCCACAGTAAGTAACACTGTGTGGGTACATGGAGAAATATGATACAGGTTGAAACAGGAAAAATACACATTTGCCTACTTCTAATCCAGGAGGTGCTCCTACCAGGATGACTGAACATTCATTCACAGAACCTCATTACTGAGAGACGTGGTACAAACTCAAGCACAGGAAGGGCTACTGAGCTCTTGCGTCCTGTTCAACACAACTCATTAAAGTATTCCCAAATTTCATAGATCTTAATCTGTTACTGTCAGCACCTATTGGATCTCGATTTGCACCCAATTTGTCTCTGCCTTTTACAAGGAATGAGAACAAACAGCCCCTGCCTGTCTCACTTCTGAGGTCGCTTATTTACAATTGTGTTTTAGTACAAATTGGCCCATTTGTTCATTAGTTGTAATGTGTCCCGTTCAGTGTCTGGCGATTGCCAGGGATGATGTCATAATTCATCACAGCATTTTGGCCATCTATGTGTTATTAAATATGGTCTATAACAGAATGGAAATAGGGGTAGGGGTGTGATTAGGGAGAGAAAGGGGAAGCATAAAGAAAGGTAATCCAGAAAAGACCTTGGTCCCTGTGCATTTAGTGATTCAGGTGGTTGCCGGTGAGTATGGGTGAAGGACATGTGAGTCAGAATGCTTCTTCTCAAGGATTCTGAGGTGCAGCAGAGAGACATCAAATGTCTACATCAAAAGGCAAGTCATGTTGATTGGGCGAGACAGGTGGCTCAGCAGGTAAGAATTCCTGCTGTTCTAGAAGACCTAAGTTCAGTTTGCAGCATCCATATGGGGTGGCTCTTAACTACCTATAGCTCCTGCTCCAGGGAATTGGTCTTCCTCTTCTGGTCCCTGTGGGCACTACTTCATCCCCATAAAATAAAATAAAGCCTCTGAAAAATCAGACTGATAATCTCTATGCTGTTTGTGCTTTTATTGCCAAGGAATCAGGGGCCTTTTTGTTTCTCAGGTCCTTTAGATCTTGAAACATAGAGCAGAACACACATGGCAGACATAGTCCTGCCACTTTTAGTTTATGTGTAGTCATTGCCTTACATTAACTTCACTCTTCCCTTCAAACCAAAGCTAGTTCTTATCCTTAATGCATGTGAAATGGTATGCAGTGTTGAGAACACTGGGAGGAGGCCTTTCCTAACAGCAGCTGATGCTCCTAGAAACTTGCTGTTCGAGACAGATGTCCTGGTGTGGATCTGGCACACATTTGTCTTTAGAATGACAATTATCTACACAACTAGGTTAAATGGACAAATGAAACATGACTGCTTGAGTTTCATATCAACTTTAGATTGAGATTTTTAGCCAGAAGTTCAGACTGGTTAAGGCTGTGGGGTCATTTTTAACTAAGGCCAGACAGAACACAAGGTCACCTCTCCCCACCCTGAGTTAGTAGGGTACTAAATCTCCCCTGCTCCTGGCACTGATAACTTACTTCCCTTTGCACCTTCATTTATTTTTGCTCATTCATCCATCCATCCACACATCCATCTCCCCAGTCATCCCACAGCCTCCATTCCTACTACATTTCCAAGAAGCCTGGTACTAGAGATTTTAAGGAACCGCTAAACACAATATAGCCCCCACTATCAGTGAATTAGGTCTATATTGCATTTCTGGGGGAATTCAGGCATCTGGCCTCCATGAACTATTTTGCTGCATTAATACACATGTGCTGGATTATGTCTATTTGTTTATTTCTTCTGAGCTTTAAAATTTTTATTTTTAATTATTATATATGAGTTTGTCTTGAAGGTTATGTGTATGTGCAATTGCCCAGAGAGTTAAAAAAAATGGCTTTCAAAGCAGTTATAGGAGTTATAGGTGGTTATAAGCTGCCCAATGAAGGTTCTAGAAAGTGAACTCAGGTCCCCCGGAAGAGCAGTAAAAGTTCTTCAGTCTTTTTGCCATGTCCCCATACCCCTTTCTTTCTTTCTTTCTTTCTTTCTTTCTTTCTTTCTTTCTTTCTTTCTTTCTTTCTTGCTTGCTTGCTTGCTTGCTTGCTTGCTTGCTTGCTTGCTTGCTTGCTTGCTTTCTCTCTCTCTCTCTCTTTTCCTCTCTCTCTCTCTCTCTCTCTCTCTCTCTCTCTCTCTCTCTCTCTTCCTTTCTTTCATTTTTGGTGTATGTGTTTACATGATGTGCATGTTTCAGAGTGCTTGTGGATGTGAGAGGGTTTGTGTATGTGTGTGTAGAAGGGATAACCTTAGGTATCATCCCACAAGTACTGTCTACTAGGCTGACTTGGACCAACAATCTCTGTCTTGCTAGGTCTCAGATTCCAGGCAAGTACTACTGTACCCATTCTTTCCTCCTTTTTTTTTTTAAAAAGGTATCTAAACATATGTTCTGAGAATCAAACTCAGATCTCTGCTCTGTACTCGCAAATGTAGCAGTTTACTTGCTGAGACGCCTCTGCAGTGTCCTCCTTCTGGTTTTTAAGTAGACACATGTTGTCCATACTGCGTGCCCTCAATGCTGTGTGTACTATAAAGCTGAATGCACTCACCCTAAATCTGATCTCTGTCCCCAGATCCAGGCAGTGCTGTCTTGGTCTGGCTAGGAAAAAAATCTCTGAACCCAAAGGCGATTCCAGCTTCAAAACCAAAAACTACTATATTCTGAGTGAGTGGAGGGATGCCTAGCTGGGGAAAATCGCAGTGGGAACAAAGAGCCCTGTGACAGTTCACATAGTAAAAAAGCAAATGCTTTAACTAGAGGGTACATCTCATATGTGCATCAAGAGAAGGTAATTTGGAAATTATAATGAAAAGCCGTTATTTACTTTAAAAATGCTGAATGACACCTACATAATCAAGCAAACACTGAAAATTCTGGGACATATATAACCAAGGAAAGAGTGCATAAACACCGAAGGCCAAATACCAGAAAGTTTTATACATGCACTCAGCAATTTTGTAAGGTTAAAAACAATAATGAGCTGGTGCCACCATTTAATAAATTACCTATAAAAATAAGCCACTTTAAATGCATTATCTCTTGCTTTCACCAAGGCAAGTGTTTTATTTCTATTTTAGAGTTGAGTATTGAATTAAGATAGTGTGTGTGTGTGTGTGTGTGTGTGTGTGTGTGTGTGTGTGTGTGTGATTTAATGACCTGGTCAAAACTGGGGACTTTAACTAGCCTGACCTTACAGAAGTACTAATTATGGTTCTTGTTGTGCAAGCACTGCATAAATGTAAAGGATTCTAATGATATTTTAACTTGTGGTTTAGGGAGATGCTTATAATAATTATACCATTGAAGTTCCTCTTCTCAAATCTGTATGACATCCTCAAGCAAGCCATGGGCAAGGAAGAGAATGTAGTTTGGAACTGAGATCCTATGCTACCTCCACACCTGTGAATCCATGGAGCAACCATGATGGCTTAAGGGCAAAGGTGCTTGATGCCAAGCCTGAAGACTTGAGTCTGGTACCTAAATCCACATGGTGGAAGAACAGAGCTGTCTTTCAAAACTATATTCTGAGCTCCACCCATGCACTGTAACACATACATATGTACATACATTGACACATATATAAATTGTATATGCACTACCTATGCACACTCACATATAATAAAAAAATGTGAAAAATATAGTAAGTAAAATGAGAAAGGAAAGCTGTATATTCCCAGAAACACCCTGGGCCCAGGCAAACAGGGATATCTGGCCACCACTGTACCTCCTGGCCCGCTACTTGTTTCCACAGAGGCCAAACGGACTTGGTAGAAGACGATCCATCTTGGCAATGTCCTGTAAGGTTTCTGCAACCGTTCCCTTATTGCAGGTGAAAAAAAAAAAAAAGTGAAACATGAAACAGAACCACGCCTTAGTGTCTATCGTGTCTATCGTGCAGCATTTAGGAAAATACTCTCTGCCTCAGTAGCACATGGGCTGATCCTGTTCACATAGCTCTGCACTGGGTCTTCTCCAAAGGGTTCCTCAGTCAGAATTACAGCTCCACCACATGTTAATTTGTAGAGGCAGGACATGGTTAAGGCAGCCAAGGGTTCCAGCTGCTGGAGGAGACCATCGCCATTTTTATTTCAGGGGAGGCGGACGGGTAAATTGTCTGAAAGTGGGTGGGAAGGGGAGATTCTCCAGGAGCCTGCCTGCCCTGCTTTATTATTAGGTTAATTGAAACCATAAAAGCAAACTGAGATCTGCATTAAAGCCCTGCCTAGCAGATGGCGACAAGTTCCGAGCACCATAAAAAGCGGATTGGAAGTTATAAAGCGTCTTGGGATCATCTGTTCCAGAAGGAGGAGGGAAAGACACTGTGAGAGAAATCCTGCCCCCCTTCTCCACCCTGAGAGCAAGCTTCCGGAACTTCACAACTCCAACTTGTAGCCCGCATCTGACGGCACATAAAATCTAACCTGGGATGGGTTGTTCTCAGAAACGGTCACAATATCTTTCTTTCTTCGTTGAAGAATATTCCAACTCAACTCTTTCTGGTTAAATGGGAGCTGCAGTTAGCTACTCCTCATTAAACTCATGCCATGTTCTATTGCTTACTTTTGTGTTGCTGCAACTATGTCACTGACAGGAGCAACTAAAAGGAGGGATAGTTTATTTCAGCCCACAGTTTCAGAGGGTTCCATTTATGGTTGCTTGGTCCCTTGCATACAGACAGTGTTGTAATGGTTAGCACTGATCGCCAACTTGATGAGCTTCAGAATCAGCATAAAACAAGTCTTTGGGAAGGTTTGTTTCTATATTGGGTTCCTTTTTGGGTTTTCCATTTAAAAAATCCATACACTATATTTTGCTCATGTGCCTCCCTATAACTCCTCCCAGACCATCCCCTACTCTATACCCACTTGTAGACGAATTTTAATCCAGAAATATAGCTGCTCTGGCAAGGGATCACATCCAAATATCTAGGTCTGTGTGACTTGGCTGGAATGCAGACATGCCACATACCTTTAATCCCCCTGTTTGGAATATATACATGCTCTTAGTACATACCTTTAATCCCTCTGGCTGGAATCCTTGAATATACACCTTTAATCACAATAATGTCTAACTGAGGGAGGGCTAGACAAAGTGATTAATCAGATTTGATAGACTCTTTGATAGAAAGAGCAAGACATAGGACATGCTCAAATCTTAGGAGAACAGCTACTTAAGAGCAATGCAGAGGGAATGCAGTTTAGTGAGCTGGGAGTTGTATCAGGTAGGCATTAGTGCAGTGAGTGCAGTGGAGTGGAGTGGAGTTTGTGAATTCATGCAGCTCACTGGAATGCCACCTGGATTGGATTGCTTTTGTCAGATTATTTCACTGTAGCTGTTAAAATATTAAGGCCTAAATGGGATGGTAAGGCTTAGGTAAAATGTTAAGGCCTAAGTAACTGTTACCTGGATAGCCTGCCATTATAAAGAAATGTTTTCATATTTTTCTGATGTTACTAGAAAACTTTCTAATGCCAATATTGACTTCATATTCTGTTATGTTCTGTCCTTGGAAACATGATATATCCAATCATGATAGAAGTCTGTTGAACTGTTTTTTTTTGTACAGGTATTCACAATAAACTTGAACCATGATATATCCAATCATGATAGAAGTCTGTTGAACTGTTTTGTACAGGTATTCACAATAAACTTGGACCTGAACCAACCACAGTCAACCAACAACTTACTGAACCTATGTATAAGCTTTTATGGTATTTGCCTTTGTAAGCTGCCCCTGGGATGGACCCCAACATAAGAGAGACACCTGTACCAATATAGGATACTGTTTGAAGTAATACTTCCTTTTTGAGTAATGGTCCTATAAACTTTAAGCTCCCAAGACCTCCCTCAGAATTCACATCCTACTTAGCAGAAAGTGACAGGCACTGGTTGGTAACTGACATCCTGGTTGGCAAGAGAAGACATGAGTATTAGACAAATTCCATCCCGATAGACAAGTTAGGATAGGAATATTAGACAAAGCAAGTCCCTTTGTCACAGTTGAATATCGTAACTAATGGGAGCAGGATAAGTGTACAACAAAGACATGTTCCCAGGGAAATCCCCTATCCCTAAATCCTGATTGGTGAAATAACTTGACACCAATATTTGTGGATTTTAGGCTTTAAAACCCTGTAGAATCTTAAGTCAAGGTCATGATTCAGTTCTGAAATCGGGACAATGGCCCTGGTCAACCAATCCTGTGGCATATGCTCAATAAACTATCTCCATGTGACTTGAGACCAGTGTTTGTGTGGTTTGTGAGGCAATGCCTTGACCCCAACAGTAGCAAAAGCAAAGTGACTAGTACAATTTTAAGGGCAGAAATGTATAGCAGAGAGCTGCCTAGGTAATGAAGAAGCAGAGAGTGAGACAGACATGATTATGAATAATATACCCCAATATTAGTCCCCTAGAGACTTATTTCTTTCATCTGACCTTACCTTCAAGGTTTCAGAGCCATCTGAAATAGTACAGTATCTAAGAACAAAACATTTCACTCATTAGCCAAAGGTGGAAATTATATATTTAAGCCAGATTGACTTCTGTCTTGTCCTCTTAAGGGCTGTTGCAAGTAATGCTAAGTCTGAGATACTTCAATAATGGAAATTTACTTCTCATGCGTCTGGAAGATGGAAATAGAAGATCAAATTGTTAGCTGATTTCTTTTTTTTTTTTTTTGTGATTTTTCTTTTTTTTTCCTTTTTTATTATTATTTTCTTTATTTACATTTCAAATGCTATCCCGAAAGTTTCCCATACCCCTCCCCCCACCTCTGTTCCCCT